>NC_143513.1:80559263-80716763 GCF_031878675.1 Megascapheus bottae
TATCTACAAGGGATCCAGACCCTAATTGAAACTGCCACAAACTGTTGATTTCTTCAGCTGTTACTACCACGTAGTTTTTGAGACTGTTGTAAATATGAGCTGATAACAGTAATGGCCAAGGTTCCATAATTTCTTCATGTCAGCATATTTATATGTAATATTTATGATAGTAAGATAGAATTAAGTGATTATTTGAGCTCGGGGTATAAAATTCATTTCTAAAGGATGACAGGAAGTAGAATCATGATGTCAGTTGAATTTTAGAGAATATATTTCAGGAAGCAAGGGTGGAGAAAAAAATCACACAATGAGCTAGAATCATACAAAATAGGAAAGAAAATGAAATGGAGAATAATAAGATAACTGGATCTGTACCGAGCATGCAAAATGTGACTAAGATCAAAGGTCACAGAGATCCAGAGCCCTGTACCCCAGTGCTTTCTATCCCCGACCTTTGCCATGTATTTTGGGGGGCCTGAAAAGAGGCTGGCTTGCAAAACAAGTGTGTTTGTCTGGGTTGTTTTCCTGACCTGGATATTTCTGAAGGAAGTAGTAATAGGCTCCTTTTCTCTTCTGAATTGATCCAAAGCTCCTAAACTCTGAAGACTTGTAAACTCAAGGTTCCTTCCAATATTTCAGTCTTGTGAAATCCCTAATTGAAATGTTTACTTTTCTCTTGGTAACAGGTAACTTCCTTTGCTCCACCCCTCACATATACACGTGTGTGCATGTATGTGTGCATGCGTGAACACACACACACATAGTACTGTGTGTATGCATAAAATGGGACTCTGAGTATCTCATGAATTCAGAATTATCCAGGCAAGTATTTGTCCCTTATTAGTAGGAAAATATTTTTATAAGGCAATCTAGTGCACCTGGAATGGTTGCATCTGTAATCCTAGCTACTCAGAAGACTGAGATCTGAGGATTGTTGTTTGAAGCCAACCTGGGCAAGAGAGTCCATGAGACTCTTACCTCTAATTAATCATCAAAAATCTGAAAGTAGAGCTGTGGATCAAGTGATAGAATGCTATCCTTGAGACAGGGATAAAAAAGCTAAAAGATAGAACCCAAGTCCTGAGTTCGAGCATCAGTACTGGTACCAAGAAAAAAATTCTTCAGCGCAGTATTCAGCCTTCATCTTCTGTGTTCCCCACACACATTATTCACCTTCAGTGTCACTCTGAGATTTTTCCTTTGTTGGCAGGAGTCAGAGGCTGGCCCTTCAGCTCATCTCCCAACTGTCTGGAAGCCTTCCCACTTGGGGTTGCAAATGGTCTCTTCCCTTCTTTCTTATTCTGACCTCCATAGAACAGTCTTTGTGTCTCTGAGAAGCTCTAACCACATCAGGACCTGCCCTCTCATCCAGGCTCACTGTAATTACCAGAATATCTGTGCCAATTTTCTACACTAGGTTATGAATGTTTTCCTCTAAATCCTTGCCAACACTTAGCTTGCTAAAAAAAAAAAAAAAACAGAGACTCATTACTAGTGCTCCAAAACAAAGAAAGCAAGAGCAATTCATCTTGTTTTTATCACGAGTTTCTGATGAACTACATTTCCAGGTTTACATGGTATAAGCAAGGATATTTTCCCCATAATTTGCAACAGAGCACAGCAAAAGCACAAGTTATGATTTGTAAATATAAATGAATGGACTTCTGAACTCTTGCAATCATAGGCTCTCCACTGATAAATTGTCTTTAAGAATTCATATTCATTTTGTTAGAGAAATGTTCAAGTAATAAACCATTTAGTTGGCCTCATTAATTAATTTTTTTACACTGGTAAGACTAAGTGAATAAAAAAGAGTCAGTCTGTGACTATATAACCCACAGTTTCAGTTAAATGTTATTTTTTCTTTCAATTTACCTGTTAGCACTCTTTAAACCATAAAATCTGGTTTAAGCTAAAGTAAGTATATTTTCCTTTATTACCAAAAAAAAAAACACCTTTAATTACCTTCTTTCAAAGTACTTTGCTATAGCCCAGGATTTGTTTGTCTCCAGAGGTGAGCGTGAAAAAGTCACCCAGCATGACTGAATGTTCCCATAATTAGAGGGAAATGGAAAGGTCAAAGACCCAGGATGGGGTAAATCTGAGAACAGGCGCCACCTCATTGTCCTGCGCTGACACCTCCATTCACCGAATTCATTATAAAATGATCTCTTGTATTGTTTCTTCTCCCTGTGCCTGTGTTGAAGCAGGAATGCACTGAGTTTCTTTCTCCACACCTTCTGTAGATACTTGGGTGAATTTCTGATCATAAGAAAAGGGAAAGAAAGAATGCTGGTGCAATTGGGCAGGGGTGTCAGAATCAAGGGTGGATGACTTTTATATTAGTCTCTCACATGTCAACTCGGTGGACTTTATTAAACACATACAAAGCACCTGTTGGGCTCCCGAGACTCATGCAGATAATTAGGAACACAAAAGAATAAGACATACTCTCTGCTCTAAAAGGGCAGAGCATGTAGAAAGATGACCCAAGCTCGTGGAATGACATGTGAGTTGTCCTGTGCTGGAAATCAATGCAAAGCCTACAGGGGACCATGCTCAGTCTGTGAATGTGTGGAAGAACCAGAGACAGCTTCCGGCCCCTTAATGTGAGATTCGAAGGGATTAGAATGCCAGGGGCACAGTAAGCCCTGACTCAGGAAGAACTGAGTACCTCCTGTTCCCTCTGTAGGCCAATATGAGAGCCTGTCTACAGACGTGGGCCCACCAGCCCTGGGGTGTAGTTGGTAAGCTGGAAAGTCATGGGTGTATGCCTTCTGAGTGGAAGACATCAGTGGAGAATGAGCAAGTGACAGGTGCAGGGAAGGCCACCACCTGTCCAACCCGCCAAGGGTTACTCAAGGTCACACAGATGCAGGGCAAGGCCAGAAGTGGAGAGGAGGGCAGGAAAGAAATTATGCAGCCCTGTCTGTCCTACTTCCTCCTTACTTCCGGGATGGCCTCAGCTCCCTTGGGACTGGAAGGAACAGAGAATGCTGCCACCCAGTGAGACTCTGGCTAGATTCTCCTCTGCTCCTCCTCCCCCTTCCTTTCTCCACCCCTGCCTCTGTGTGTGTGTGTGTGTGTGTGTGTGTGTGTGTGTGTGTGTGTGTGTGTGTGTTTTATTGTCAGGACAATGTATAGAGGGGTTACAGTCACGTTCGACAGGTAGTGGGTGCATTACTTCTCAAACACTGATACCCCTTCCCATGATTTTGACCCCCTTTCCCTCCAACATCATCTTCATGATAACAATTTTTTAGAAATGTTTTAAAAAGAACTTTCCGACGATAACAAAAGCAGTATTTTAAACTCAATGGTAGAGTGTATGTACTGAAATACAAATTATGAATCATTGTATATAGCTACATACAAGAGTCCACAAAGGACATCAGTATTAATTCTCCCCAGCAAACAGGTAACAACTTTCATGACTGCAGCTGTGGGCCTTCCACATGCTATCTGTGGGCTCCATATTGTCTCCATCGAGGCTGTATTTGTGTCCATTTGGGGGGGGGAGGCTTTACTGATGCCATATTTTATCAAGTGTTTTAAGAAAAAACAAAGATTTCTGTTAATGGAGGTCCTTAGCTTGACCTCTGTATCTGGAAACTCTCCAGCAGCCAGAGCATCTACCAGATAATTGGTATTATAGAAATGATATGAAAGTCTGAGTGTCAGAAACTGCCTTTTCACGCAGCAAACCTGAACCTCATGTCAACGTCCCTGAAGTATGGAACTGTGGTGTTCCCTAAGCTATTCAGTTATTTCTTTCCACTCCACTCAAAGCCACCGCCTCCCACCATCATCATCATCACCACACAACATAGCCGCTACGACCCTCATAAACAAGCAGGAAGCTGAGCCAGGTCATCCTGCATTAAGCTGCAGGCTCTGAAATCATTCGTTCTCTGCATTCCCATCATTTCTCTACCTAAAAGTCAAGAGACATGCATCTGTTGAGTAACACACAAAATACCTCAGACCTGGGAATAATCACCATTAACCATGTTCAGCAGAGAGATACACTGTGGCTAAGTTTTACTGAATTTTAATGCTGTAATTTTTAGCCCAGAAAGCATACTCGTGTGTGTCAGAGTGATTAATGACACAGTTTATACAGCTCATTGGTCATACTTAAATTAGTTTAAATATTCATCTGTTGTTTTGTTGTGATGAATCTCCATGTTCCTTTTTATTTCTATTTCCCCTGACTGCTTCCTCTTGTCTGGTATGAAGACAGTTGCCTGAATGTTGAAAGAAATGGCAATGTCACTGTAGGTAACTGCTTCCAGCTGTGGAAGATGAAAAAAGACAGGGGTTAGAGTCCTCATTTGCCACTGTCCACAGAACTGTCCTTCTGCTGAGACATCTTGGCGGACTACAGAGGTCCCAGATCAGAGTCCAGTTTATTATTGTGGCTAATGAAGCTCATAGATAACGCTGGCTATAGTTTGATGTTTGAAGAACAAAAATCCGTACGCACATCAGTCTTTGAATACCATACTACTGAATCTTCCTGTTTCACATGCATTTGTAATTTAAATTTTTTTTTCAGTTGATAATTCCAGAATTTCTGCCTTCTGGTGTTTTATGAATTTTCCTCCCAAACAGAAACTGTTCCAAACATTAATATTGCATTTGTAATGAAAAGAAGAAAAGCCCATAAAACTAACTCAATGACAGCTACATAACAGAATGCTCAAATCCAACTAAAGGGATGCCAGTTCTGGACACTACCCTATGTCATTGCCTACATGTAGCAAGCACTGCCTCTGTAAGGAGAAACTTGACAGGGAAATTTTCTGAATATTCTGTTACAGGTTTTATCTAAGTGGAATCCACCCCCAGAATTCCACCATTCAAATGTACCAGATGACTTTCCCCATAGCCTGAAAATTCCAAACATGTTTCTTCCTTTATTGTTTTCCTCTTGGATCTCAACCAGGGAAAAGAAAGAATGACATGTACTCACCTCTAGATATGAACATAGCTAGGCATTATTCTAGAACCATGATCTCTCCAAATTGTCCAGTGTGTGTTAGGGGCTTTCCTTTCTAAGGATGTCTGAATAAACAATGCCCTGCTATGGCTCCTTTCTGTAAGAAATCCAGCTCTATTCCTGATGTTATCAGTCATTCTCTGGAACGTTCCAGAAGGATGTACAGTTTCCTAGAGGTTAACATCTTTTCTCAATGGTGTAACAGTCACCACTGAATGTGTTACCACCATTCCTCTACAGGTTAAGTCAACTGTTCTCCATGAGGTCCCTGATCTCAGACAGAGACACTGTAACTTAACTAGTAAAATTCTACTAGGATATTATAATTCTGTTATAATGTCACAGGCTTTTAGTGAAGTCAAGAATCATTCTTTAGCATGTGAGCTATTATTTAAGAGTACCATTGAACAGGTATGAGGAGTCCTTTACAGGCTGCCATCTTGTTCTGTGGCCACACCCATCAGCTATGCTCTTATGGGCCAATCTCCTGTCTTTTCCTTCCCTACAGTTCCAAAGACTCAGTCTTTAAAAGCAACCAGAAGAGAAAACAAATACTTCCTATTGCTATATTAGTTAAAACACCTTAGGGTCCCTCTTCCCCACCCCACTTCTTTGTGCAATATTAAATGTCTGCTATCAGTTTTTCCATTGTTTACTTATTCTTCAATAATCTACAGGTTGTAATTGAATTGTGAGTCACTGTCCCTCCCCTTGAATCAATTCTATGTCATTTTAATGCTAATGAATGAGGGTTCATAATTGTCCATAATGAGAGAAAGCAGCAGTATCCTTTTTCATAAAAGGATGTATGAAAGTAAGTGTTTTTGGAAATTATATTAAAATGCCTATGTGGCTATCTGACAGATTCTAATGTGTTTGGGGATTCATGAACTTATTATGATGTGATGATCTTCTTCTGAGAGCTACCATACTGGATTTCTCAATCCTCTGACAAATGAGTAGACTTTCCAACCTGGGAAGGAGAGGTGAGGCAAAGGCAGCATTGGAGACCCTGAGCCCTTCAGCCAAAATAGACATGTCCACTCCTGACTTCTGGAGTTGTAAATAAATTACCTCAAAAGAATAGAATGTGTATGTGCTTCAATGTGTAGTAAAGCTATTGAATGTATCCTATGTAAGGAGGATAAAATGGGAGGCATCTTGAGTAGTTTAACGAACACAGGATCTGGAGATTATTTATAAATAGAGTTTTCATTTGAGGCTGACCAATTTTGTTCTTTGGGAAAGTGACTTCCATGCTTTAGCCTTTGAGTCCTTCTCTGTAAAACTCAGTTCAAACTAGGTCTTGTCCTCTTAGCAGAGGCACTGGTTGGTGTTTCTTGCTCACTCTCATGTATTAAACAGGTTTGGTGCAAAACATGAGGGTTTGGGCTAAACGAGCTCCCTCTACTCAGTGTTTTCACATTATTGTATGAGACAAGAGATTCCATCTAAGTGGGGCCCACTGCAAGAACGGATGAAATCCTTACGTGTGTGGTCCATGAAACAGACTAGGTCAGCATTTCTGTCTGAAAACATCCTCACTCCAAAAGCCTATCCTCACTAATGTCTAATTTTCTCCACATTATGGGGCGTTTATAAGAAGGTTGTCATGGCAACCAGACTAAAGTTTAACCAAGAAAACCTAGGAAGCACTTTCAGGCTCCCCTTGCTATTTGGACTTTTTTCTTACTCTTCTTCCTCTCAAAAGCACCTCCTCAAGTTTTTGAGTAGTCTTATCATCAGTCAAGGAAAGGTTTTCGTCCTGATTTTTAAGGCAGATATGCAGTACGGACAATAGATTCATGGAATATTATACATGGAAAAATTTCTAAGTCACTCATTCCCTTATTTTTCTCCTTGTTAAACAAAACAACTGCCAGAGGATTTGTCTAAAATATGGACTCATAGACCTCAAAATACTGAATCTCCTTAGAGGCAAGAGAGTCTGTACTTTTAACTAACTTGCCAATCAATCCTATCATCAAGATCAGTGTTCAAGAAACACTCATCTAGTTTCACAATTTCCTTGTGCAAAGGATATTTTGGAAGGAAGAAAAGGTTTCATAGCCTTAGCAGGATTATGGCCTAAGAGAGTGAGCTGATACCTATCAATTATAAAGCAGAAACTGAAAACGATTCCTGAGGCAAAAATGCCCAACTTAGGCCTCTCATCTTCCCAAACTCTCAATTTTGTGAAGCCCCAAAAGGCAGCTTTTCCCATTAATGCACCTGCTACCTTCTACCTACTTTCAACTTCAGTGATACACGGTGATGGATGGATGGCTAATCAAGACCTAGGGCTACAAACCCTTTTTAAAAGCATGTGGTGGTTCCTTCACATTCATGAACATTCTGTTAATCTTAAAATAGGAATTAAGTGCCAAATCGTCCCCAAATAAGTGTCTACCTCGACTAAAGTTTTTGTGTCTTCAAAACTGAATGTAGCTCATGCCTATAATTCTAGCTACTCAGAAGACTGAGATCTGAGGATTGTGAATTGAAGCCAGCCTAGGTAGACAAACCTGAGACTGCTGTCTCTGATCAACCACTAAATTAACTAGTGGAGGTATGACTAAAGTGATAGAGTCCCAACCTTGAGGGAAAAACTCAAACAATAATGCAAGGTCCTGAGCTCAAATCCCAGTAGCAGCACACACACACACACACACACACACACACACACACACACACACACAGAATGCAATTATATTCCTTTCCTTTCACATACACAAGAATTATAAAATGATATCCACCAAAATATCCCATAAAACAACTTTCACAAATTACAGTCACTGAAAAAGTCACAGGAAGTTCACTAAAGGCATAGATTCTCTCAAGAATAAATTTGTGCTCTCCGAGGGAGTTAAAGCCTAACTCAGAGTAGGAGGAAGCTATTTACAAGATGAAGGCCTGATTGCCAAGGAGGTAGACCCAGGATTCTACAGGCTGCAGCTGCTCCAATGACATCAGGGTTGTAGCAGAAGTCAGTTTGAGCCAAGCTCTCTGAACTCTCTGAACCTTGATCCGACTTCCTCTAAACAACCTTTCACTTCATTCCCAAACCAAGTGGGTCAGTCCACAGTCAAGTTTAACCAAGGTGACCACTGTGGCTTGAGGACAGGATACCACTCTCCTGAGATCATCCCTTGGTCTGAAACTGTGAAATACTTGGACATTTCCTCATCCTAGATAGTAAACTTGCTATTTTAAGTTTAAGGGAGAAGGAATCACAGTTTAACTGGAAAATGATTGACATGTTTGCTTTAAGTCTTCATAAGTCACATCTCAGTTATACTTTGTACCTCCATTTCCACATTGATTATTAAGATTTTATTATTTTTAGAAAGTCATTGAGAAAAAGTGTACTCTGCAGAAAAATTTGGATGTCCTTTGAGACAACACATTTAAACCTTTGAAAACACATTAATGTGAGTGGGGCTTTATCATTTCATTTTCTGCATTGGTAAATTTGCCTTTCTGATTATTCTAGTCAGGTAGTGGTGAGCCCTGCAAAACAAATCCATATGTAGTTCAAAGTTCTATACTTAATGTCAGTTATAAATTCCACTAAGGCGCTACAAGAGCCACTATAATAATAAAAAATTCTAATTAGTCTTAGAAGCATTATGCTATGGAAAATATGGGACTCCTTTTACCTTTTGTAGAGTTTGCTAATTGCTTCAACAATAGGTATGAATCTTCATTGTTACACTTGCAAGAAATATATGGTCTTGCCTGCCAGTGGGGACGTTCTAAAGAAATAGAAGTTGATCACACTTTTAATGTTGTAGCCAGCCAAAGAGAAGTTATGCAGCTGCTGAACTGAAAATATATAGCAATATTCTCTCTACAGACCCACTCTAAGACCACTTTGAGGTTAATGGAGGTATCGTTGCCACTCTGCAATTGATAGTCCTCATAAATACCACTGTAGCATCTATACTACATTTTAATTAAAAATTTAAATCTGCTAATGTAATGCCTGCCTTAACTGTAGTCTCAAGGAATGTATGGCCTTCTTTTATTTCGTCAAGTATAAATTAGCATAAAAAATTTTGAGTAGCAAATGCTGAGACTACCTAAATATTTCATGATAAATTTGAGGAGTTATTACCTTGACCAAAGTTGAAAATAAGATCAATCATCTGCAAACAACTCCCAAGAAACATTGCCTGCTCATTTTCAGCAGAATTGTGGGTAGGAAGGAAGAGGAAACAGTTTTAAGTGTTGGAAATGATTTTTATACGCTCGATGCTTATATCGGAATACCTTCAGATTGGAAATCTCCCTAGGTCAAACATTTATGAGTGGCCTGTGTGTCCATTCTAACATTTTTCAATACTGGGAAAACAGCACCTCCCAAGTTCAGGTCCAGAACATCAAATTTTTTGGACTATTTCACTTTCTGAAGTTGTTCCCATCCTCTTTTCATCTTCCTAATTTGAATTCTTCTGTGGCAACCACAAAGCTTTGACAATTGGGCCTCGGTGGGATCAGAAACTCAAGCTGTAATTACAGTGCCTTTACCATTGCACATATTACATTGTTGCACAGGCACAACATGAGAATCTAATTAAAAGAAAGGGGAATTGTAAATGGGCTCAAGCATCCCATTGCTTCCATTACTCTTTTTTCTCGGAACCTACAGAGAAAGTTTTGCTATTCTTGACTAGTTACAGTTATCTATCAATGTAATTACTGAATATAAAGGGTAGAGAAATTCATTCTTTTTTTTTTTTTGCCTGTCCTGGGGCTTGAACTCAGGGCCTGGGCACTGTCCTTGAGTTTTCTCGAGGATAGATCTTTGTATCAGTTGAGACACAGCACCACTTCCAGCTCTTTCAGTGTATGTGGTACCAAGGAATCGAACCCAGGGTTCAGTGCATGCTAGGCAAACACTCTACTACGAGGCCACTCTCCCAGCCCCAGGGTATAGAACTTCAATGCCAAGGAATAATATTTGCTTGAAGAAAATATCATGCCAATAATGAGAGATTACACACACATGTACATATATATACACATATACATCTATATACACAACATACACATATTTTCAGTTTCTGACTTTTGTCACATTCTTTTATTTGCAGAGTCATAAAAACCAAAATTATTTTGGTAGTGATTTTTCCAGCTCTTTTTTCAGCAGATGGTGAATCTTTTTCTTATAGATTGATGTGACATACAAAGCACATTTTCATTTACATGAAGTTCAAATACAGACATAAAACAGTTAAATAGTTTAATAGAACTACAACATGTAATCAGTCTTAAAGAAAATCCAGAGAGTCATATAAAAAGAACAGTCATATCAGATTTTAAAATGGGGATGAGCCAGCCAGACACTGGTAGCTCATACCTGTAATACTTGCAACTCAGAAGGCTGATACGAGGATCATGGTTCAAAACTAGCTCAAGCGGGAAAGTCTGAGAGATTCTTATCTCTAAGTAATCACCCAAAAAGCTGAAAATGGAGCCGAAGCTCAAATGGTAGCATGCTAGCATTAAGCACAAAAGCTCAGAAAATTACCCAGACCATTAAAGAAACCAAGGGCAGGAAAGTATTTAAACAGAGAAAGTTTAAAAATGATTAAAAAGCTGTGAAAGTATCAGATTTTCCATTTGGGGAGCAGCCACAAAAAGGAGTCCAATGCAATCCTCTTGAGGGTAGTTGTGATAGTTGGGCATGTATCTCATAGCTTCTTCTCTGAGCCTTGTGCAGATTGTTCCATGGCTTGTATATGTACCACTGCCCTGGCTCTTTTCATTGAGTGAACACCTAGGGAATTATGGGAAGAAGAAGAAGAAGATGTTGAGTAAGAACTCACCGCATTATGAGAAGAAGGAGCAATTATACAAGAGCCTGAGGCACCAATGGGAACACGATGGGCCATATGCTATCTGCCATGTGCTTTTTTAAAATCTCTGTCTACCTATCAGCTCCTCTTTCTTAGTCTCACTTCCATGACATTATCTGAGATGGCTGGCTAGACAGAGCCTTTCCAAGCATTGTGTTTATAGGATGCTTCCTTACCACTTTCCCAGGCTACACTCAGTCACTCCAGCATAGAGGGAATATTTCAGTCCTTGATTTATCGACAAGGAGACTCAGGCAAAAAGAATATTAATTGTCTCTCCCTAATATCTCAATAAGCCTGCATTCCCTAGAGGCATGTCACTCCCCATCATTCAACACTTGCAGGTCCCTAAGGCAACACCATTGTCACAAGTTGACAAATCACCTCACGTCTGTCTGAGCTGACTGTGGGGCTGCAGCAGCTCAGCCTTAGATGCTTCCCGAATGGCCTGGGAAAACTAAACCTTCTAACCATGGACCCAGCACTAAGGAGGGCTCCAGCAATGGGGCATCTGCCTGGACGTGAACTTCTGGGATACAAAAACAATGTGATTCTCTTGCTGGGATCACATTCTGTCCAGAGGCCCTGGCAGTCCATCTAAATCTTACCCAAAGGGTCTTAGAGAAGTCTATAGGGACTACTGGAAAACTGCCATTTCAAGAAAATAAAGAAGTCCTAGATAGCATCTCAGAGCAAGTTTTAGGCCTATCCATGAAGTTCAATGTCATTCCTTCACTGTGTGTGCCACGCTGTGCGTGGTCATTGAGAGTCAGGGCAGGAGACAAAGGGAGGAGACAGGCCCAAGGATGTGTTGTGCAGAAGCCCAGTGGAGGCATCCAGAGAAACCCTCTGTTCACATCGCCCAAGGTCAAAGGACACGCAATAGAGTGGCCATGTACAGCCCACGATACCAACAAGGTACCCATCAAGAGAAGCATTAGCAGAACGTCTGCAATATCATGGGTATCCCAAAAAATGAGAGTGAATAGGAATAAAATTAAAATGGAAATGGAAAAGTAAAACTAGAAACATACATACACACACACACACACACACACACACACACACACACGTGTGTGTGTGTGTACACGTCTACTGGATTTGAAAACTAGAATAGAACTCCTAAAATTAATCATTTCCTTTCCTGTTAATTCCACCATACATCGTGTCAGGTGGCAGTTTTGAGGAGTGTGTGTCTCTCCACAGACAGAAGAGATTCTGCCTCTCTGCGTGTAAGTTGCCTCCCTCAGCAACCACTATTAAAATGATAGTAAAGGAATCAAAAAATGCCCATAAACTCACAAGACAAAATGAAAGAGCAGCAGAAGGTGGGCTCTGGGAGGGAGGGAGAGCCACCAGGAAACTATTATTAGGACAAAATGGACATAGGAGAGATAAAAGAAAATTAGCAACTTCAGCTCTTGCTTTGGAGTGAGATAGGTAGAGAGAGATGGGAGTGGAGGTAGGAAAGGAATAGTTTGACAGGATGTAGGTACTATGGCACAAAGAGGCTGAGGAATTGTTTGACTCTGTGCCCTAAAGGCACAGATAATGGGCACTTTAGAGCTGTTACACAAAGACTATAGGTCAATGTGGAGAAATGTCATGAATCACACATTTCACTCCCAGCCAATCCCCTCCCAGGACATTCCCTTAGAGAGTAGAACTGTTCACTGCATGGAAGACCTAAGGCAGGAAGGAAGAGGAGGAGGAGGAAGAGGAGGAGGAGGAGGAGGAGGAGAGAAAATGGAAATCTTTATCCTGGAGAAAGAGATTGTTGTGGAGGGTTCTGACAGTCTCGGGTTGGGGGTGGGGGAGGATCATTAGCAGAGGGGAAGACAGATGATGTTTTTGTGTTGAAGTGACATCCATGTTCATCAGATCCATGTGGAAATAAGAGGGATGAATGAATCTAAGAATTTCCTATAGGCAGCACCCATGGTAGAGTTCATAAAAGATGAAGTTTCCAAGTAAATTCACAATCATTCAGTCTAATGTCTTCACTGGCAGTGATGGGAATGGCCCTCAGCCATTCAATACCTGGGCTTCAGAATCAAATTAGGGTGCAGATTCCCGATTGCCAATCTGATGGGATTTCTAGCCTTGCCTAAATCCAGGAAAGGATAGATCACAAGAAAGTCAGATTACAGAAAAGATTGCAGGCCAGAAGTTTGGCCCAGTGGTAGTGCTTGCTTACCATGCACGAAGATCTGGATTCGATTCCTTAGTACCACATACATAGAAAAAAACAGAAGTGGTGCTGTAGCTCAAGAAGGCTAGCCTCAAGAAAGCCCAAGGACAGTGCTCAGGCCCTAACTTCAAGCCCAAGTCCATACATACAGAGTATACACATAAGTCAACTTCATGAGTCTTTTACATCTATGAACTGCTTAATGCCTAACAGTCACCACGTAGTGATCAGCTGTGGAAATTCTGCTTCCTTTTGTGTTGATTTAGAAGAGTTATTTTGAGATAATTTGTTAGGCCTCTAAATGGATTCAAGGAAAATCAAATCGAAGCTTTAATATTTCCTAACTAGTCTGCTTTACATTCAGCATACACAATGATCCAATAGTTTCATAGATAGATGGTACAGCATTGCAGTACTTAAAGATATCACTGAAATTTGGCCCTGTGAATGCTTGGAAGGCAGAAGTCATTTCTATCTTGTGCTTAATCACCCCAATTGTACTGAAATCAATGCAGGCACTGCAGACATGAAAGCAGTGTTTGCTCTGAGTGTGTTGAGATAAAGAGTTTGAGAGCAAGCTGGGTGAGGCAGCCTTCCCTCATGTCATCTGCTCCAGTTAATTCAAGACTTGAGCAGAGTGCAAAAGCCTAGGAAACGGGCACACCTCCTGACTGCCCTCCTGGGCTGGGACGTCCGCATCTGTTCCTGCCTTCCTACTGCAACACAACACAGGCTCTCGTTGGCCCTGAGGCTTGTTGAATAAGGACTGGGTACAAATCAGTACCTCCTGAGTGTCCAGCTTGCCATCTACAGATCCTGAGACTTCGCAGCCTCTCCAGAATGACATGAGCCAATTCCCTGAAACTAAACACAATGCATGTGTGCATGCATGCTCACACGTATACACATGTGTTTCACTAGACAATTCTCTCCTAGAAAGATGAGAAATAGATTCAGCAAAGAGCCTGGTGTTATCTAACAGGGACACCAACTTCTTTGGGAATGAGTGACCCAGGTTTTGAGGAAGCTTTAAAGAATAAGATTGTGTTCTCTCTACATAGGAAGGAAATAAGATGGGGGGATGGTGGCATATATCTCAGCATTCAGGAAGCCAAGATAGAAGGATGCTTATTTTGAGACCAACCTGGGGCCATAGCAATATCCTGTCCCAAACCAGCACCTACCTATTTTAGTCACTCTCATACCTTCTGAATTATATCTGCCTTCCAAATGGTAAATTGTGCTCACTTCCTCAGCACATATCCTAAAACTGGAACCAAATGACAAATTGTTGAAGGAGCCAATGAATGTTAACCTACTTTTTTATATATTTTATTCTATTTAATGTCTCTTGAATTTGATTCATATTAAAACTGAAGAGTATTGTTGATAATACAGTCTGTGTCATAATGACCTCATTAAGGAAAATATGTGTTTATAGGTGATTTAATTGAAGCAAGTAAGGCAACAGTATGATTTACGTCTTCAGAGAGATAGAAGCAGCAGGGTGGATATTCATAGATAGATAGATAGATAAAATAGGTAGATGATAAATTGATAAATACCTAGATAGATAATGTAGGTAGATGGATAGATAACATAGGTAGATGATAGATAAATAATAGATGACAGATGGATAGATAAATGTGTAGGTAATATAGGTACATTATAGATAGATGATAGATAACATAGTAGATGGTAGATAACATAATTGATGATGAGATAGATAGATAGATAGATAGATAGATAGATAGATAGATAGATAGATAGAATACATTGTAAAAATTGGCTCATGTATTTATAAAGATGGATCGTCCCATGAGAGGCCATCTGCAAGATGGTGGTTAGGATTCTGATAGTGAAACAGTTTAAATTCAAAGGCCCAAGAACCAGGAAAGCCCATGGTGTAAACTGGAGTCCAAGGCTGAAGGCCTGAGAACCCAAGGGAAAAGATGCATCTTTCCTAGTCTAAAAGCCAGAAAAGTGCAAGGAAGGAACGTCTTCTCCATGCTTCCCCACTGATTCTATCTGAGTCCCTGGAGGGTTACATTAAGGGCAAATCTTTCACACTATGTCCAGCAACTCACTCGCCAATTACCTCTGGAAGTAGCCTTGGGGACACACCCAGACATAACATTTTCCTGACTGTCTAGATACACCTGTATCTGGTCAAGTTCACATTTTACAATGAACCATCACAGCAACTGAGCTCCAGAGACAGAGATCAGTGATTTGCCCCAAGGATATCTGGCTAGCCAGCAAATGGGCCAGGACTAATCACATGGGACTCCCCCATGCCCGTGCTTGTGCGCTGCACTGTCATTATGTGACAGCCACCAAAAAGCAGGGCCATGGAAAGCAGTATGGCAGTTCCTCAAAAGACTAAACATAGAGCTCTCCTATGACCCAGCAATTCCATTTCTTGGCATTTACCCTATCGTCCAGAAACAAGGGCATACTAAATCCACTAGCACAATGATGTTCATTGCAGCACTATTTACCATAGCAAAGATATGGAACCAACCCAGATGCCCCTCAGTTGATGAGTGGATGGGCAAAATGTGGTATTTATACACAATGGAATTCTATGCTGCTGTCAGAAAGAACGACATTGCCCCATTTGTAAGGAAATGGAAAAACTTAGAAAAAATCATATTAAGTGAAGTAAGCCAGACTCAAAGGAAACTCGGTGGTTTCTCTCATTTGTCATAATCAGTAGAAACCTTAGGCTCTCCTAGCAGAGATTTACAATAGAACAAAACCTAGATACATAAGGCCATATAGTATAACACTAAATGAAAGGACCTCTAGGATATAGAAACAAAAGCCATATAATGAGTGATTGTTGTCCTTAATGTACTATGTTGTGTCTCATCTCTTTTGCTGTCCCTTGGTTATCTCATGTTGTTACTGTATCTCACCTTGTTATCTGATAAAATGTTTATTTGGTTATTTGAAATTGGATAGGGAAGGGAGGAAAACAAGATGAGGGGTAGGGGTGGGGGGAGGGAAATGGGGACCAAGACATGAGAAAGGTATCAATGTTTGTGAAGTAATGCACCTTCCATCTGGTGAATATGATGTAACGCTTCTATTACTTGCAAGTAGGGCCATGATGAAAGTGCAAAAGAAGCTCAGAGCCCACATTCATGGTGCCTTTTGCAGTTCAAGCAGCTTTTTTTTTCTTTTTTTCTTTCTTATTTTTGCCAGTCCTGGGCTTGAGCTCAGGGCCTGAGCACTGTCCTTGGACTTTCTCAAGGCTACAGCTCTACCACTTGAGCCTCAGCACCACTTCTGGCTTTTTTCTATGTATGTGGTACCCAGGAATCGAACCCGGGTCTTCATGCATGCTAGGCAAGCACTTTAACCACTAGGCCAAACTCCCGGCCCCAGTTCAAGCAGCTTTTATGTATGCATGGCCTCCCGTGGTAGTACATGGAGGGAGAGGGAGGAAGGTGCTCCCTCCCCCCCCCGTACACACACACACACACACACACACACACACACACACACACACACCTTACCTTGTATAAGGAGACTTAAAGGTGGCAAAGCAGCAGGACAGAAGCTGAAAGATCACCTTCATTTTGAACATGTTCCTCACAAACCAATCCAAACATTTTGTACTTTAATGACTGCCTCCTGAATTACTAAGCAGAGACTTTATTAGAATGAATTGTCTGTTCTTTCCAGCAGCATCTCTTGGTTCCTTGAGAATAAATAAAAGTATTTCCTTCTCTTTCTAAATTGGCCAGAGTTGCCCTGTATAAATAAGGACTTCTTAGCTTTGGCATCTTCGCTGGCTCTTTCTCTTGAGGTTTTTCACCTACTTAAAATTCACATGCAGCTTAAGGCAAATGTTTGCATTTCTAAAATGAAACTACACGCTCAAAATAAGCTGAAGAAAAAAAATGGTAAGTCAAATAATAGAATATCTTCCAACATAAGCAAATACATGGAAATGATAGCAGTTTAACTTTCTACTAACTTTAAAAGAAATAGTATAAGCTGGGCACAGTGGCTCATGACTCTAATCCTAGCTACTCAGAAGGCTGAGATCTGAAGATCAAGGTTCAAAGCCAGTCTGGGCACAAAAGAACCTGAGAATCTAATCCCCAATTAACCTCTAGAAAAGGGGAAGTGGGAGTTGGCTCCAGGATAGGGAGGTATCCTTGAGCTGAAGAGCTCAGGGACAGCACCCAGGCCAAGTTCAAGCTCCATAACCCATAAATAAGAAAGGAAGGAAGGAAGGAAGGAAGGAAGAAAGAAAGAAAGAAAGAAAGAAAGAAAGAAAGAAAGAAAGAAAGAGTATAGAGCTCACTGATGAAACTTACCACCATGGAGATGTGTTTCTGTAAAACCTTGAAGAAAAAAAATTAGGAAATTACTTCAGCTGAAGCTCTATTATAAATCATTTTCCTTCCAGGATCCATCGTTCTGTATCTTAGATATCCTTCCTGTCTTAATTACTTTGGGACAGATTCTCACATCAGTATTTCTCAACTTCCTAGGTGATTCTAATGTATAGGCAGGGTAAAGTAATCTACATGAACAATATGCAGAACTTGTTCAAGCAAGTGTCTACCATGAGCCTCTTTATCTAAAATCCCACCCAGATTCCACGCTTTCCCGAAACACAGACATGCATGCAGCTTCCACCCACACAGGCATCCAGCAATCCTAGATATGTTCATTTAATCAACTTTAACATAAATAAGGAATTGATTCTGATCCCAAGAACTCTCTAGTCCCGATGTGGAGAACATGGAGCTTGGAAATGGGATCCATTCTTTGAGACAATTTGAAATCAAGAAGAATTTTTTTGAAAGCAGCAATTGCTGGCTTCTTCATAAGTCTGATCTTTCTTCATATTAACAGTAGGTATCTTATGTGGGTAAGAAAGAAGGACTGTCAGGGACTCATACAATTATGTGTCCTTCCTTTTCTACCAAGGCTTCTGATGATAGAGTGTAGGTACACATCACAAATACTTAGAAATAATTCCTAAAGAAATGCCAATTCTTTGGACACCTACGTGCAACCCCACAGCCATGCCGGCCTGGCTTACAACTCATCAGAAAACGAGATGACAGCTGACCAATTGCCCTCTAGCTGAGAAGGATCATGGGCATCGCTATTATGCTCTCTGAATTCTAGATGAATGAAAAAAAAGTCTTTGGTGGTAGACATCTTGCCCCAAAAAGTGATCTCCAAACTACAGCTAACAAAACAAAATTGATGCTACATGATGTGAGCCCTCACCCTTCATGGAAGGGATGACCAAATGGTAACACCAATGGGCACAAGCTGGAAGGATGCAAAGCCTTGTTCAACATGGAATGGAGGTACAGAGAACCATGGCTCCCGAGAGCTACCTTAATCTAGGGTTCTCATGTTTTACCCAAAGGGCAGAAAGTACAGAAACAAAAACACTTCTTCCCTAAAATGTATTCCCTTTGCCAGTTACCATCTTCTTTTTTGTATCAGATGATAATTGTATGACATTATTTATACTATTGTATGATAACTTGGATGAAATTCATACAAGCGCATAATTAAACCTAGCTTCTGCGCAATCTCAGAATACTCCTATGTGCAGAGGGACATGAGTAGACTTCCTTGTGAAAGAGCTCAAGACGAACATCGTCGCAGTTCAACAGTTTGCCAGCCTCTGTTGAACCTCTGTTGAGCAGCCACTTCTTGGTTAGTTTTGTTTGTTTTCTGGTTGTGCTGTTGCTGGGACTTGAACTCAAAGCCCCATGTTCTCCCTTGGCTTTTTTTTTTTTTTGCCAGTCTTGGGTTTGGGCTCAGGGTCTGAGCACTGTCCTTGGACTTTCTCAAGGCTAGAGCTCTACCACTTGAGCCTCAGCACCACTTCCAGCTTTTTTCAATGTATGTGGTACCTAGGAATCGAACTCGAGTATTCGTGCATGCTAGGCAAGCACTCTACCACTAGGCCAAACTCCTGGCCCCGCCCTTGGCTTTTTCACTCAAAGCTGGTACTCTACCAATGAAGCTACACGTCTACTTTCAATTTTTTGCTGGGTACTCTTCAGCTGTTTTTATTCCCCTTCAAGGCTCAGCCTCCTGAGTAGCTAGGATTTCAGGCATGTCCCACTGGTGCCCAGATGAAGACCCACTTGTGATGAGGTATTATGGCAAACGCTAAGTAGATGAGGTGTTTATGATGGCAGATGCCAGTCACAGTGGTAGAACAAATCTCAAGCATTTTGACATAGATGTGATTACAAATTATGGAAAGAATCTGGAGTGCAATGTCAGAAGCCTTTCTGTCTTGATGTTTGAAGTGAGCTGTGGCCCTTCACCTGCTCAAAGATTCATGCAGTAAACCTCTGTCAAGCTTGGAGCTAGTGATGATGAAAGCTTAACTCAAATTATCAAAGGCCAACGTACCTTACCACCCACCTAATCCTTCTCATGTGGCCTCATTTCTTCGTTCATTTCCAAGTGGAGAATAGCTCAAAATGTGCTATGCTAATCATTGTTATGCATTAAAATTCAATAGACCTAAGGACACTGATGTGCAACCCTATTTAGCTAAAAGAAACAAAATTCCAAAAACTGAAATACTGGAAAAACTAAAATTCTAATCCATTCAACCATATAGATAACTGAGTATCAACAGGAGTCAAGTACATAGGCATAGAAAGTAGTACAGTGACTTGCCAGGAGGCAGATCTGGTTTCTCTTAGACCTCCATTTTTGGTGTGTGTGTACACATAGAAGGAGAAAATACCGTAGGTTTCTATCTAGTATGTAAGATACTTCCTCCCCAAACTATTGCAGACAATATTATTGAAAATTCCATACAAATGTCATTGTTCTCTAGATAATTGTAAATATCACCATCCACACAAAGAGGCACCTGTTAAAAGCGTGGATTTATGGCTTGACACTATGTTGCTGACATTTTGACATGATACATAGTCCACCAGCCTGCCCCCTCCCAAGGAGTCACATGTCGCTGATGCAGAATGAAATGTGCTGCTAAACTACTCATAGCCCTGGCAAATCACATCAAGCCTGTTTGATAAGGACCCCCAGGAAGACAAATAATCAGCACACTTCGGCTGCCTTTATTATTAACCATTATAAAATTGTGTGCTGCGATAAGTATACGTAACAAAGACATTGATTTTTACAAGACTTCCCAAGAAGCAAATACACAGACCGCCATGAGAAATCCTCTGGAAGCCTTCCCTTTTCCTCTTTGTCTTCCATCTGCTGGATGTCTTCCTTGGATGGTACTGGCTTTCAAAATGAAGCAAAGACTTTGGTTATTGTGATAAAAGAAGAAAAATCAGTGCCCATGGACTCTTAACCACAATACTGAGGATTTCATACAAGGGAAAAGAAATTTTTTTATAAATCATGCTTTGTAATTAAAAGACAAGTTTGGACCTGTACATTTCTACTTCTCTCCCCATTTCCCCTTTCTTCTTGTTTAATTGCTGGTTTGACAAAGGAAACACCTGGCCTTCCCCACAACATGCTTGGAAAGTCTCCAATGCTTCTATTCTGCTTTGTTTATTTCTTTGGGCCACTGAGACCACTGTGCTAATTATTCTTTCCTTACCTGGAGAATCTCCTACAGTCCTTCTTCATTAATATCCTTCTGACAGGACCCAAATAACTTATTTTGTAGTCTGAGCAATGATTTTCTAAATATTTTCATAAACCCTTTCAAATCTGTCTGGTTTTCCTGCATTGCCTATAGTAACGCAGGGGCCCACATTACTTCTCAATGGCAAATTTGATTGTGTAGTAAGGTGATTATGGGTTATGAAAATGACTCATCATGGATTTGAATTTCTGGAAAACAACGAACACTCAACAGAAATCATAAGGAGAACACTCAGTAAAAAAAAAATGTAAAGAGCTCAACTCTTAGTGAATCTGAGTCAACTCAGTCAACTAATTTGGTTTACTGGTTACAGTTACTTTGTATTGTTTTTATTCTGTGAATTTAGGCTTGAGGTCTTTCTCCAGAGAGCGACTGTTACTTTTCTCCCTGACCTGGCAGGCCTCCAGGAGGCCTGGATATTTTCATTGCATCTATTAAGCAATACCTCTTTGTCCTAATGCCTAGGAAATTAGGACCACAGCTCCTGCTCCCAGGAAATACCAGCCAATTCCCTTAGGCCTTGCTATACAGCCTGGGTACTTGTAGCTCCAAAATGGAAACCACATCTGCAAAATGGCAGTAGGAAGCCGTGACTTTGGGAGATGACCAGATGGTGAGTTCAGCCCTCTCACCATCCGGTGTGAGGACACAATCAGAGGGGGCCGTCTGTGACATCATCCAATCTGCCAGTGCCTGGATTGAACTCTCTAGGCTCCAGAACTCTGTGCAGTAAATTTCTGTTGACACACTACAAAGCCTAAGGTATTGATTTGACCATGGTTATCCAAGTAGACTAAGACATGCTTATGGTCTAACCAGTCTCCAGTTAATTCCTACCCAGACACCACGGCCTAGCAGAGCTCTGTAGGTGTGGAGACTCATTTCCAGGAGTTTGATCGGTGAGACCCAAAGGAGGCTGAACAACACAGCATAGGCCACCACAAAGCAGTGTTAAGTCCTAGGCCTCTGAGAGGCAGGATAAACACACTTTGCAGAGCCAGAGGATAGGAGATCCAGCCCAGATACATATGAACAACAGAGAGGGGGAACCTAGAAACAGCAAAGGCACCCTGAGAACACTTGAATCCAGGATGTTAACTGAGCAGATGCCTCAGGGAGCTCACAGCAAGCGATGAGCTCATGCCAGGCAAGCAACACTTACATGGAACCCCACCTCACCAGAGAGGATGGCAGTGCTGTGTGTATGTACAGCAAGAGATGGAGCTGGAAGCCATGTCTAGGATGGCTGAGACCTGATGTATAAAAGGCCAACACAAAAATGCCAGGATACCACACACAAGGAAATCCAGTTTATAAAAGCCAGAACCAGATGGTAGTTATTGCCGGGCACGGTGACTTACGCCTGTAATCCTAGCTACATAGAAGGCTGAGATCTGAGGATCATGGTTCAAAGCCAGCCTGGCCACTAAAGACCTTGAGATTCTTATCTCCAGTTAACCACCAGGAAACCAGAAGTGGTACTGTGGCCCAAGCAGTAGAAAGGTAGCCTTGAGCTGAAGAGCTCAGGGAAAACCCCCCCAGGCCCAGGTGTAGGGCAGTAGCCTTGAGTTGAAGAGCTCAGGGACAGTGACCATGCCCAGAGTTCAAGCCCTACTACTGACACACACACACACACACACACACACACACACACACACACACACACACACAGCAGCTATCTAAGTAAGTCAGGCTCTGATATCCAAACACTGTGGAATAAGTAAACAACAGAATGTGGCTTGGTTTTAGTTTGGCTTGGTTAATTTTTTTAAGTAGTTGTACAAAGGTGTTTCCATTCAGAAAAATAGTTTGTGAACACAGTCCATCTTAATCAATATCACCCCTCTCACCATTCTCCCTACCTCTTCAAACTCACCTCTTCCCTCACTTTTCTTAGTTGTGTAGAGTATGTGTTAGGTTTCCTCTGTTTCTAATAGCTCTGAAGGCTGAAAGTCTGAGATCAGGGCAGGACAGCATGGTGGGCCACAGAACAGGCCTTCTCCCTGGTTGCAGAAAGCTGACCCCTGCTCCCACTGTGTGCTCACCTAGGAAAGAAAGCATAGGGCTCTCTGTAGCTTCTTCCAAAGTCAATAATCCCATTCTGCAGGGCACCACCCCTAATTTTCTCCCATTTCCCTCCTAACATCATCTCATTATGGATCAAGATTTCAACATGAAGTCTTGAGAGCCAAACACACTGCAAGTATCCTTTCCTGAGTGTTCATAAGGGCACCATGACCAGTAATAAGTTCTTTGGCCTCACAGCATTGAGTGATGCTCGATTCTCACTGACAGTGTTACAGAGAGAAGAAGAGACTTGTGGAACATTTAAGCATTGTTCTCAAGAACACAAGATAAGTGGTGAAGCCAAGCTTCAGAGGCAGGCACTCTGTGTGCAGAGTCTCTGTTTTCATCATTAGATAAAACTCCCTCTCTAAGCAAGATGCCTCACCACTGAAAGAGCTGAGATATGCCTATCTGGTAAATTTCTTCCTTAGGAAAAGTAGTCTTATTCTTCCTGAAGAATAAGTAGTCCAAGGAACTGGTGGCTCATGCCAGTAATTCTAGCTACTCAGAAGGTTGAGATGTGAGGATCACGGTTCAAAGACACAGTTCCGTCAGGAGAAGTCATGATATTCTTAATAGGAATTAACCACCTGAAAACTGGAAGTGGACCTGTGGCTCAAAGTTGTAGATTGCTAGTCTTTAGCCCAAAAATGAAAAGCCCTGGGCCAGTGCTTAGGCCCTGAGTTAAAGCTCCATGACTCACAAAAAAAAAAGTTGTTTTTTTTAAAGAGTAAGCAGTATCAGTTATTACTCCATAAGAATAGTTTCCTTTCTATGCACATATATGTATTCATGTATATATACATGCAAAAGATGTGGAAATATGATCAAACATGTGTCACTCATTGTCCAGGCTACCTTGTATGCATGTTGTATGCCTTACCTTGTTAACCTTTCATTGCCATATTGCAATGACTTGATGGTCATTCCTGTGTCATAGACAAGGATGGGAAGCCCAAGGAATCGAACCAGGTCTTCATGCATACTAGGCAAGCACTCTTCCACTAGGCCAAACTCCAGGCCCAACTCTTGCACTATTTTAAATCACAGATCATTTGAAAAATATAGTGAGGGAACTTGAAATTACACCCATACTCATGAAAAAATATACACTAAATTTCTAAAAATTATAAAGGATTAATAATGGGTAAATTCTTATATAGTAACATTCAGGTCACTGTCACTTGATTTTGAGGCCACCAAGAAAGTCACTTTTACCTTCTGGGCATCAAAATTCTAAGTTAAACATCAATATCCCCTTGTTCTATATTTCATATGAGGTCACCATAGAACAGAACTGATTTTCTGCACATCAGCAAATGGAATCACATCAAAAGAACCTATTTTGATGAACAAGAAAAAGAATCAATAATCTCCAAATTGGACAGGTTTAGTAAATAAAATCAGTTAATCCTCCTTCTGAGAGCATTTAATTCTATTAAATGAATAAGAATTTAGGACTGAGGGCGCACAATGGTAATTCATTAAGTGTTTTCAGTTTTCCAGTAGGCTAGTATTGGCTTCTGATTAAAATGCTACCAAATCTTGACTCATCCAAAGGCAAAACATCACTTCTGTATTAAACTGATATATATGTTCTTTTCTTAATGGGTAAATAAAAATTAAACAAATGGTAACATTTGATCACAAGTAAAAACCACAAATAATAGCACTAACATTTGGAGACCTTGAGTAGTTAATAGCAATCCAAACATAATGTATCTGATTTCTCCCTCCCCTTCCTTCATCCCTCCTTGCTCCCTCCCTCCTCCTCAACCACCCCTTTTTCTTTCTCTTCTTCCTTTCTTTTTCCTTCTGCTTTTCTCTCTCCTCTTTCTTCCTCTCCCTTTCCCTTCTTTCTTTTTTGTAACAATTACATTGAAATGAAAGCACAAAAAAGCCCCAAAACTACACCAGTTAATGATGTTATAGGAAAATGCAATACTATCATGAGTAAACTAGTATATCATTAACAAACCTACACTAAATGGGACACTGGAACTGCCTAGAATGTCAAAAGACCATTAAGATCTTTTATATATTAAACCAGTTCCAATGAGTGAGGAAAGAATTATGCTAACAAAAATATGACTTGGGGCTGGGAGTTTGGCCTAGTGGTACAGTGCTTGCCTTGCATGCACAAGGACCCAGGTTCGATTCCTCAGAAACACATACATAGTAAAAAAGCCAGAAGTGGTGCGGTAGGCTCAGGTGGTAGAGCTCTAGCCTTGAGAAAATCCAAGAACAGTGCTCAGGCCCTGGGTTAAGCCCAGGACTTGCAAAAAAAAAATTGTATGACTTGTTAAAAACAAAGAAAGCCTAAGGTTTCCATTTCACATTAGATGCTGAGATAAACTCCAAAAAATTAAAAGACTCTAGTGTTCCAAGAAAACTATACATAGAAAAGGAATACTAAAGACAATTGGGGATTTTTCTAAAGTGTAAATTTTTTGAAAAAAAAATCCTTGTAATCATGAAAGAAAGGGGACAGGTTTAGACAGTCTAACAGTTAAGGTATTAAGTGAGTAAAAGTATTAAAGTGAAATAACAAACTAGAAAAATTTTTGCAGTAGATTGACATAAAATTCATACATATAATATAAGCTTAAATACTTTTTAAGAAATCACAAAAGGGGCTAGAACCATAGCCTAGTGGTAGAGTGCTTGCCTAGCATGCACAAAGCCCTAGGTTCGATTCTTCGGTACCCATACGCAGAAAAGGCCAGAAATGGTGTTGTGTTTCAAGTGGTAGAGCGCTAGCTTTGAGAAAGTTCAAGGACAGTGCCCAGCCCCTGGACTGGCAAAAAAAAATCACAAAAAGTAAAAGATAATAAACAAGTATATGGCAAAGAAAATCCAAACTTGTTCAGGAAATATATAAAAAGGTTTAGATTCTTTCCAAGGAAATACAAGCCCCCAAAAAGAATTTTATTTTGTTTTGAGTTTGTTTAATACAATTAAGAGCGTGATATTTTTGACAGCAACTTTGAGAGACAGAACAATAATCTTTGATATATCTACTGTTCCTGAAAAAGGATTTCTCATATCTAAAATTACATCCTACAGAAATAATTACAGATCCCATGCAGGCTTAAAAAAATATTAAACTTCCCAAAGTTACTATAGATGTGAAAAAAAGGTAAGCCACTGTCCCACTAAAGTGGGAAGTGGTTAAATATAGTTAAGTCTACTATAAAATAATATTCCCTAAATATAAATCTCTTGAATATGCTTTTGAGGAACATTGACATAGAAATAACAGTATAACTTTGATAGTAAATCATGACATAAAATGTGTACAATGTTGTCTTAACTATGCATATGTGTCACTGAAATGCAAGTATAAAACATTATAGTATAAAACATAGAGAATGTTAATAGATTATTTCTTGTTAATGAATTTATAAAAACTTCATTTTCTCATCATTATATTTATTCTTTCCTTTGTGTTTTAGCTATTATACAAGGTATTATTAGAAAATATAGGCCTTACCCATTTTGTTTCCTTTAATCTGCTATTTGGATATGGGGGGGGGGTGCCAGTTCTAAGTCTTAAACTCAGGGCCATATGCTCTTTCTTGGCTCTTCTTACTCATCACATCTGGTGCTCTACTCCTTGAGCCACAGCTCCACTTTTGGATTTACGCTAGTTAACTGGAGATAAGAGTCTCATAAGAGTCTTCCAGGCTGGTTTTGAACCTTGATTCCCAGGCCTATTTCCTGAGTAGCTAAGATTATAGGTATAAGTAGAGCAAGTTTCTCAAGATGGTTAAAGGAAATATTTGACATCTTGTAGATTGCTGTTTTATGGATCTTAATTTTCTTCCCAATAATGTTATGTTCTTTTAAACACTGGTGCATCTCAGTTATGGCAGTCACTTTCCCAAAAACCAAAAGCCCTGCCAATTTTGGAAAAAATTAATTTTCTGGACTTAATTTTTCTTGTGTAAAGAATAAATATTTTGACTACTCTATGTTTTGGCTAAAATTAGATGACAGAAGAAGGTGCCTGATGAAATGACCAATAAATACAGGAGAAAATCTTGGATGTTTTTTGCTTTTATTATTAATTTTATAACTATTATGTTTGTGAATTATTTATAATACTACTATAAAGGATATTTTGAGTAAGTGCTCTGATCTTCCTTCCCAAGGCTATATTGTTCTGTTTTTATCTCTCCAAGTTTTATGATTATGTTAGGCTTATGGAGCAAAGGCAGTAAATTCCAAGGGTAGTCAGACACTAAGGAGAATGATGGTGAATTTTCCTTAAAAATACTGAAAACTCCAATCTTCAGATGTAGAGAACATTTTCCAATATGTGGTGCTTCATAGCTACTGGATTGATGATAGAAAGGGCTGCACAAAAGCCAGAAAGGTAGATGAGTGTGTGTGTGCATGAGCATGTATGTGGAGAGGGGGGGAGGGGGAGGGGGGAGAGGGAGAGGGAGAGAGAGAGAGAGAGAGACGGAGAGAGAGAGACAGAGAGACAGAGAGAGAGAAACAGAGAGACAGAGAGACAGAGACAGAGACAGAGAGAGACAGAGAGAGAGAGAGAGAGATTGGCACTAGACTTCAAATTCAGGACCCTGAGCTCTTGTTTGTTTTTCTCTTGCTTTTGCTCAAGGTTGGTACCCTATCACTTGGGGCACACCTCCACTTCCTGCTTTTTGTTGATTAATTGGATGAAAAAGTCTGAGGATCACAGGAGTGAGTACCTGGCAAGAGTGTGCTTTTCATTCCTCTCCTTAGTCTCTCTGGGACTAATGACAACTCATCTGAGGCAGAACTTCCTTATCCATAAGTAGGTATCTGGTCAGTCTGATTCAGGCACAAAATAGCACAGCACTGCACTGCACTGAAGAATCCATCACGATGACGCCTCTCCGTGGCCATTTTTACAAGTCTGGATAGTAAAGTGCGTAGGATTTTGTCATTAAAATGGGTAGCAGGCAAGCTCGGGCCTTGTGCAATGTTTATGGAGACTGTAGTGTAAGCAAACCCTTGCGTATTTTTGTGAAACCACCCTGCTTTCCCTAACCACAGCGTTGGCAGACTGGAAAGGGAAATGCTTTTCCTTCAAGATACAGACACAGGCCAGACACTGGTTGTTCATACCTCTAATCCTGTCTTCTCTGGAGGCCCAGATCCGAGGATTGAGTTTTTGAGCCAGCCTGGCAGGAAAGTCTGTGAGACTCTTATCTCCAAAAACCTGAAAGTGGAGCTGTGGCTTACATGGTAGAGCACTGACGAGCCTTGAGCACAAAAGCTCAGGGATAGTGCCCAGATCTTGAGTTCAAGTTCCACTACTGGTACACACACATTCTAGACATGGGTCTACTCTCCAGTAAGTTTTGGGCCTCTGTGGATCATATCCTAAGAAAACTTTCAAAACTGACCAATCCCAAACCATGGACAAAAATAATATCAGTAAAAACATTCAAGTGGTACCTGACTGTGAGCTAGTCCTGTAGCATCCAGGTACGCCTGCTGAGGTTAGTAAAGTGAGTAGTGTCTTCAGGAACAAATGACTAAATAAGTAAATAAGCATCTTTGAAGCAATTGGGCCTGATCTAAGGCAATTGGCCTTTGAAGGCTATCTGCCAAAGGTAATGGTCTGAAATCACAATATTCATTCACTGTTCTTCCTATTAGAAATTGATCATGATCTTCTGAAAGCACATTAAGTTTGATCCCGTGAAAATTCTCTGCTGACCCTCAGTGAAAATTTACTGAGGGAACTAAAGGTTTGGGGTCCCTTGGTGTTAAACCATTATTTTCCTGCAGTGTCAGTAGTATTGCCTGGGGCATGAGCTCAGAATTTTCCGTTGAACTAATCTTGGATCTACATTAGGATGCTGTCACTCACTAGCTCTGTGACCTTGCAAAAATTATTTGACTTTCCTGGCCTCAAATTGCTTACCAAAAGTGTTTTTTAAAAATTAAATTGGAGGGCTGGGAGTTTGGCCTAGTGGTAGAGTATTTGCCTAGCATGCACTAAGATCTAGATTCAATTCCTCCATACCACATATATGGAAAAAAGCCAGAAGTGGTGCTGTGGCTCAAGTAGTAGAGCTCTAGTGTTGAGGAAAGACCAAGGAGAGTGCTCAGACTTGAGTTCAAGTCCGGGACTTGCAAAAAATTAAATTAAGTAATATAGAAAACCATCATCCTTTTATAGGTACTCAATGAGTACATGACTTTTGCCAATATAATTCGAATTTCCAGAAGAACAGTAACCAATTCAATCATTGCTTTTAAACTTTTTAATTAGTCTAAAGAAAAATATATATACAAAATAAATAAACCTGGCTGAGCATAGTAACACATATCTGTAATCCCAGTTATGCAAGGAGGCCAAGATGGGAGGCTTATGGTTCAAACACTAGCCAAAATATAAGAAAACCCTTTCCCATCAAAACAAGGCTGACTTTGACTTGGTAGTACTTTCCTATACTCCCAGGTTGGAAGTAAGTGGTAGAAATAGGGGAATCACAGTTGGAAACTGATCCTGGACAAAAAATATGAGATCCTATCTGAAAAATAACTAAACACAGCAAAAATGGGGGCGGGGATGAAGATGGTAATTCAAGTAGGAGTGTTTGCCCAACAAGCACACACGCCTTGAGTTAAAATTCCAGTGTCACCTAACACCATAGGCATTAAAGTATAAATTTCACCCCAAAATGTCTCCTATTTTACTTTATGCAAGCTGTAAACACAAATGGGGATGATATGGATGATATGATGATGAAGAAGAAGCAAGCCGATGTTGCATTAAGGTTTTTCCATCATTCCGCAGGATGAGTGATTATGAAGCGTGAAGTAAAGTTGTTGTGAGTAGAGGAGTGAGATTTCCCGGTGGAATACTGTTGAGAAGTGCTTCAAGCACAAATGAGCCATTCCTTGAGCAAGTCGATGCATGCCTGCTGGAGTAGGTTGACAATATATCTTCACACAGCGAGAGGTGCCATTGTTCAGGCCCACCTAGTTTTGCATGCCTCAACACTAGTAGTAAATTCCCATCTTGGACAATCTCTCCCAGAATGGAAGGAACAGGAAAATGCAAGCATGTTGTTGACATAAAAACCACCTTTCCATACAAGTCGATGGGCAGTCTTGTTCCACAGAGTTCTTCTCTGATCTGCCATTGTCCTGGGTGGCTTGGCTGTGGGCGACAGAGCTTGAAGAAACCAAACCAGTAGTTCAGAAGCAAGGTCAGCTTCACCAGGCTCTTTATAGCCCCTGTTTTGCTACCTTCTGTTCTCTGTATACAGAAAAAGAAAATGGACAAAAAGGGAAGTCTCAGGTCTGTATGGCTGAGAGAATGATCATTCACTTTGGTTGGAGGAGACAGGCTGGCTGCAGAAGGACTGTCATGTGTTTGTGAATTGGCGCTGATGCAACCTAAATCCATATAAAATAAAAAAAAGAATACAATTTTATTACAAATTTTTATTATCTTTAGTTGTACAAAGGAGTTTCCATTCAGCATATCCATTTTTTGAAAGATTTTATTAACACTGATTTTTACATTGTATTTAAAATGTCATGTTTAATAAACAAATATTTAAGAAGAGAATCTCTATGTGCAATCACTGGCACATAGATGTTAGAACATAATTAAAATTAAGCTGAGGGTTTGTATGTCATAGATGCATATCAATCTATATAATACAACATTATGTCTATAGAGTATATATCCCATCATAGATTTTTATCAGCATGTCCTTTTATGAATGCAATGCATCATGGTCCATATCATCCCATCACAGATGCAATTTTTTTGCCAGTCCTGGGCACTGGGCACTCAGGGCCTGGGCACTGTCCTTGGGCTTTTTCAAGGCTAGAGCTCTACCACTTGAGCCTCAGCACCATTTCTGGCTTTTTTTCTACGTATGTGGTACTGAGGAATCAAACCTGGGTCTTCATGTAGCCTAGGCAAGCACTCTACCAGTAGGCCAAATTCCCAGCCCATACATAGATGCAATTTTTAATTCCCCAAAAAGTCTTTCTTCAATCCGGGTGCTGATGGCTCACATCTATAATCCTAACTACTCAAGAGACTGAGATCTGAGGATCACAGTTGAAAGCCAGCCAAGGCAGGAAAGTCCTGAGGTGCTTATCTCCAATTAACTACCAAAAAGCCAGAAGTGGAGGTGTAGTTCAAATGATCAAATGCCATTCTTGAGCAAAAAAAAAAGCCAAGAGCACAAGGCCTTGAGTTCAAACCCCCAGTACTACACACACACACACACACACTTACACACTTACACATTTGCCTTCAGCAGATGTATTCCTTACAGGACAAACAGTATTCTCCAAATAGCCAGATGTAAGAAGAAACAATGGTTATTCTATTGGTGAGATTTAACAAAAGGACCATGCTGGGAGGTGCTAAGCTGATGGGACTGTTGTTTCTTGATTGGTTCAGATTACATGGCTAGGTCTACTTTATGAAAACTCATCACACCACAAGCTGATATTTAGGATGTAAGTTTTTTTCATGTGGTTTAGATTCTTATTTAAAATAAACAAGTAAAAGAAACGTGTCTAAAAGAAATGTAAAGATGAAATGTCTGCACCTTGGTACAAAGTCTGCATCAAGTTAGAGTTTAAGAAATAAAACTTGATGTTTGTGTACTTATTGGAATATTCTGAATTCTAATAAATTTTCAAGGCTGGGCCTTGGTGGTTCATGCCTATAATCCTAGCCACTCAGGAAGCTGAAATCTAAGGATCATGGTTCAAAGCCAACCTAGGAAGGAAAGTATGTGCAACTCTTATTTCCAAAAAGCCAGAAGTAGAACTGTGGCTCAAGTGGTAGAATGCTACCCTTGAGCAAAATAAGTTGAGAGTTAGTACACAGGCCCAAATTTAAGCCCAAGGTCTGGCACATAATTAATAATAATAATAATAATATAAATAGGTTAAAATTTTTAATTTCTTGAATATTATAGTAATAGTCACTTATTTATAAAGAAGTCATATAGATAGTTAAAAGTTATCAGACCTGAGATGTGACTCAAGTAGTAGAGCACAAGCACAAGGCTTGAGTTCAAACCCCAGCACCACCAAGGAAAAAGATGACATCTAAAATAAGGTTTTCAGGCCAGGAGTGTGGCCTAGTGGTAGAGTGCTTGCCTAGCATTCATAAAGCCCTGGGTTCTGTAGCTCAAGTGCTAACCTTGAGCAAAAAGTGTCCAAGGAAAGTGCCCAGGCCCTGAGTTCAAGCCCCAGGACTGGCAAAAAAAAATAAAATAAAACATAAGGTCTTCATGAAATAAAAATATATCAAATCTTTAAAATAATTAAATGATTTTTAAAGAAATGTTTTATATTCATGCCTTAAGCATAACCAAATTTCTTGTGATACATTTAGTAGTTGTTTTAAAGTCATTTCATATTAAAAATTGCATTTTAGGCAGTAGGAGATGAAGAGTTAATTGAGTGATCCATTCTGATAAAACCGATATTTACAATTCTAAATTGACTCATAGAAAATTGGACATTTCATAAATACTCAATAAATGTTATAATCCATATCTCAGACTAATTTATCCTATAGTAATAGAATTTCCTAGGTACCAAACTTTTATTGCTTTTATTGAACAGTACCAACACAATAACTTCTGTCACAAAAATATTTTAAGGTTTAAATCAATTTATTTAGTTTGCATGGATGCAAACTTTATTGCTTCATAAGCAAGGTAAAAATCAGCTCATGTGAATGAATTAAATTAGAGTTTGAAATGGGGATGTGGCCACACCTTTTGTTACAGTCTCAAGACTGGCAGTAGGAATATTGGATAGTTAAATGCAGGCTCAGTACTTTGTAAAGCAAGAATTTCTCAACTCTGTTCTTTCAAGGCCTGAAAACCAAAAGGGAGGAGAGAGATTCAAACTCAGTCAGAGGGGAAAAAAGTAACAGGAAACAAAGTGAAAACAGAATTCTTAAAAAACAATAGCTGATAGATAAGACTGCAAAATGATATCTTCAAAGTGCTGAGAGAAGGATAGATACTGAGAGAGCTTGAGACCAAAAGATTCTTATTTTATTAAAGCAACTTCTAAAGGATTTAACTTTAAAAAAAAAACTTGCAAAAAAAAGAAAGCTAAGAAATTCCTTAGATGTAAGAAAATGCTCAAAGAAGTAGATGGGTGAGTGGGTTAAAAAAATAAGAGCTGTCTAATACAATAGTAATGCTAAATTGGTGTGTTTTAAAAGAGGGAACAAATGCAACAATTCAAATGAGGCCTGCAATTCAGGAAGGAACTACTTAGAAAGTTTCTAAGATCTCTGGATATTAAGGGACATAAAGAAAAAGTAAATTACCAAGTGACATTCTTAAGTGTAAGTAGTAAATTCCAAGTGTTCACCTAATGCGATATAATATGTAACGGGGGTGGGGGGAAGAATAACAAAACAATAAAAAATGAGATGGAAAATACTTTTTGAAAAATCATAGAAAGTCAAGGAAAATAACATGATATTAAAAACAAGCTCTTCTCATAAATATATGTTGATTTATACAAATAAGTTACACACACATCATGTCGCTAGCTGAAAAGATCTTGTCAGCTTTTTTAAAAAATATGATTTTATGGAACACATCTAAAACAAGAGGACTCGAAATGGCTCATGGTAAAGATAAGAAAAAAGACATAACATACAAATAATAGCTGAAAGAAAATATTTGGCTAAGCCATAACATTATCAGGTAATAAAAAAAAGCCTGTATGAGAATAGACAAAGTCAATAAAACACTTTAAGAAAAAATCAAGCAGCCAAAAAATCTTAACATTTCCAAACTTGTATACCCTTAAAATATTCTCAATATATACTGAGAGTATATATAAAGAAAAAATTGATGAAATTATAGTAAGTACAGAAAGTGACATAGTCAATGTCAAAGAAGAAAATTTTATAAACTAACTTCAAAACTGATCCTCTAAATACTGATCATTTTAAAATTGATCAATTTTTAAAAGCCTGGATGCTCATACCTGTAATCCTATCTAGTCAAGAGACTGAGATCTGAGGATCTCAATGTGAAGCCAGCCCAGGTAGAAAAGTCCCCATGAGACTCTTTCAACCACTCAAAAGCTGAAAGTGGCACTGTGGCTTGCAGTGGTAGAGAACTAGGTCTTGAACAAAAGAGCTCAACACCAAGGCACCAAGGTAAAGCCCCAAGGTAGAGAGAGAGGGGAGGGAGGGGGAGGAGAGAGAGAGGGAGAGAGAGATAGAGGGAGGGAGGGAGAGGGAGAGGGAAAGCTAAAAGAATAAACTAAAACTTAAATGAACGGTTTAAAATATTTTGTCATTTTCTGGGTGGATAGTTTTAAAATGGTTAGAACTGGAGAATGATAAATAATCCTATAAATAAAAAACATGAGGTGCAGCACAAAGGTATAGTTTATTTTACATATTGTAAAAGCTTAAGTTAGAAATGAAGTAATACCAGAAACTATTAGCAAAACTATCTCTGTCTCCCTTTTCCCATCCTCTTTAGCCTTAAACACTCAAATAAGAATTGAACTAGATTTGGCTTCTTCTGTTTCAAAAAAAAGTATAATAATATTGTTTATTCAAGCATTTTTCTCATGGATAAAACATAGAGGATCCTTTTAAGATGGCTTTTCGCTTCCCCTCCACCCCATCACTGACCCTATCCCCATTGTGTAAGACCAAGAAAAAAAATACATCCATGTCAAATGTCACTAATGTTTAGTAAGGAGCAGAACTTGTGTCAAGTCCCTCCAGGCAATGCCAGAACCATGTGCATTTCAAGCCTGGCAGTAGTGTTTCTATTCAGCACCGCGGACAGCTCTCCTGCAGGCAGGGAGCCATGACATTAGCTCATCCCTAATCCTGTGAGTTGTGGACTTTGATTCTTTCCCCATAAATACTCACTTTGTGAAACTCCTCCACAATCTCCACTGTCAATAAGTTTTATAAATGCTGTAAACAAGTCTTTAATTCACCACCACCTGCTTGAGTCTTATTTATTTGGTTGGTTTTTTTTTTTTTTTTTTTTTTGAAAAAGGGAAGCTGGGAACCATCATTTGAAAATTCATGTGTTGTTCAGTCTTCAAGGTTGTGATGTGCTCTTGCAGTTGCCATAAACATTTTTGAGCATCTGCACGCAGCCCCTGCTCCTCATGGCAAATGGCTTCGCTTATTCATTATCAGAAGAGAATACTAGGTAATCACGTAAGCAAGTATGCTGCTTTTCAGATGGCACTAATGTGTGGTAGGCCCCCCTGCCCCTACGACCTTGTTTATTGTCTCGGCTTGCTTTGTAATTGTGTTTCAAGATTTCCTCCCCAATTTACCCTGGAGCTTGGAAAACCTTCACAGAATGGAAGTGTTCCGAGAGTGGAACTAAAGTGTCCCATATGGATGACAGGGTATCAGACTTCCTCCTAGGACAGGGGCTGGCAAACACTTTTCAATAAAGGGCCAGACAGCAAATATTTCAGGCTTTACAGGCCACATGGTCCCTGTCACAGCTACTCAACTTCACAGTTCTATTGTAGACGAAGCCATCCTCAATCTGTGTCAAAGAACAGCTGTGGCTGGGTTCCAATAAAACTTATTCTATCGACAATAAAATTTGAATTTTGAGTACATTTCACATGTATACAAGTCCTTTTTTAAATCTCTTCTTCAGTCACTTAGATGGGTAGTAGTGTCCTCATCCTGAGAGCCATGCAGGCACAGGTGGGAGGCCACCATTTGTCAACCATTTATATGATGAATTTGCAGGATGTCTACTACACATTTCCCACCTTCTATACCAGTGACACTTGGGGACAATTAATTCTTTGTGACTGAAAACAAGACCTCTCACTATTGCTTGGCTTTTTTCTGCTCAAGTCTGGTGTTCTTACCACTTGAGCCACACCTCCACCTCCACTTCCACCTTTTTGCTGGCTAATTAGAGATAACTCCAGTCTCGTGGACTTTTTGGCCTAGACTGGATTTCAACTGGGATGGTTCCTTCGACTTCAGCCTCCTGAGTAGCTGGGATTACAGGTGTGAGCCACCAATTTCTGGCTTGGTTTTGGATTTTTTAACATCATGATTGGCCTCTACCAAATGCCACTTACCCTCTTCTTCCTAGCTGGCACAAGGGAGAAATGTGAACCCTGATGAATAAGTCATCTGAGATAGTTGTGTCCTCGAATCCCCTCTCTTGCCAACATAGGAAATGTTAAGTGTCATATTTAAGAGACCGTTTCTTAGCATAAATCTTCCTGTGTGGATAAAATTTTACTACCCCAAAGTCTAAGTGCATTGTCCAGACCAGACCATCAGAACCGCAAGGTGTTCCTTCCAACATGAGAAATATTACAATGCATACTAAGTGCTCATCTACACTTAGTTAAATAAACACATGGCTTTACACATGACTGATTCCCAGAGACCTTAACCACTACCTCTTCCCATTTTGTGAAATATGGAGTAGGCAAATAGATTCGGAATACCCCCTCAAAGTTTCTCTCAAGCCAGAACTTTCACATTACTTGCTTAAAATCTTTCTTTTCTCCCAGCTATAAAACTATATGCTCGAGTAGATGGAAGTAGTACAATTATATCTTTTGACTAAATTATCTCATCAATAAAAGTATCACCTGGTTAATTGCATCTCATTATAATTAGCCTAAAATAGAAAATAAACAAGTACCTTCTCCAAGTGTTATAATTTATGTTATACACATGCAAGCTCCCAATGAGTTGACATACACTGTAATTTATTTAAAAATAAATTTCAACAAGTCATAGATGATTTATTTGGATCTCCTTCTCCTTATAAGGAAAGTTTTATTGCCAAAACAAATTCCTTCACATATAAAACCTTAAGATTATGCCCCAGAGTAAGCACAATTGGATTTAACTATTCTGTGTGTGTGTGTATTGTGTGTGTGTGTGTGTGTGTGTGTGTGTGTGTGTGTGTGTTAGGCTTGAACTCAGGGCCTAGGCATTATCTTTTAGCTTTTTCACTCAAGGCTAGCAATCTATCATATAAGCCACAGCTCCACTTCTGGCTTTTTGGTGGTTAATTGAAGAGAAGAGTCTCAGAGACATTTTTTCTCAGACTGGCTTTGAACTATGATCCTCAGATCTCAGCCTCCTGTGAAGCTAGGATGCAGGCATGAACCACTATTTCCCAGCTATATTCTTTAATATATGGTTTCAGTTATCTAAAGATTGAAAATATTGTATAAAATATAAATTGATTTTTAAACTCATAATCTGCCTGCCCTCTACTTCATCCAATCTAAAATAATAGTTAAGACAAAAAGATTTTTTAAGTTTAATATAAGACTTCCTTTAATCATTCTTACCTTGTCTTCCAAACAAGACAATGTTATATTATTAATTCTTAAATACTTATTTAAAATCTAGATTCCAAAAACATGTTTAAATTTTCAAGGATAGATAGCTTTATTTAGCAAGGATCAATCAGTGTTTATAGGAGGGGAAAAAATGGCCAAATTTTCCCAGGAATTGGATGGCATTGTCTACATGTTGAATATCTCTCATTGTTTATCTTCCTCTCTCCATGATTCTCTCTCTTCTAATCACATAGTTGGGTTCCATTTCCCTCTTGCTGGAATGGAAGTTCATTATGGCCAGGCGATTTGCTCTGGCCAGCGATGAGGAAGCAGAGGAACATGTATCTCTTTGGTGATAAGAGTTGAACAAGCCAGTCTGCCAGTCAGCACATTTCCTTCCCCCATGGAAACTAGGGAGTCATCCCCCACGCGGGAATTGGGAGTACGTGAACAGCAGAGCCTGCCCTGCAACTGGCAGATAGTAAACACAAGAAGTAAGCATTACTTTGTCAAGCTACTCAGATGTCAGGGTTGAGTTTGTTTTTTTCCTGCAGCAAAACCCAGCTCATCTTGACTAATAAACTTAATCATCCATTCAGAATACTAGCTTTTAGTATAAATGCCTTCAAGAAATGAGGTAAAGCTGGGTGAGTGGCTCACACCTGTAATCCTAGCTACTCGGAAGGCTGAGATCTGAGGATCAAGGTTCAAAGCCAGCCTGGGCACAAAGGGACCTGAGATTCTTATCTCCAATTAACCTCTAGAAAGCAGAAAGTGAGACTTGGCTCAAGGGATAGTGTCGTAGCCTTGAGCTGAAGAGCTCAGGAACAGTGCCCAGGCTGAGTTCATGCCCCATACCCCACAAAAAAAAAGAAGAAATTAAGTAAAGCCAGAGATGATAATGGGAATCACCCATTGGCTATTTACTTTAAACCTCTCAAGCTTTGTCCAGGGGTATTATAATTAATATGAATAATAAAAATTATAGAGCAGAGAAAATAAGGAGCAAGCAAACCTTCCAAGGTCCACTTCTGTGGAATCCCTGCTGTCCTCCAATCCATATTCTTTGTGTTATAGATGAGAAAGCATTTTCCCAAAGGACCTTGTGAGTGGTCCCTGCCATGTGGCCTTTTTCGTTGTGTTCTTCTGCAAATATACATGTATGGGAGATTGTGTGTTGGGGATGGGTCAGGAAGAACCAGAGGTGTGAAGGCATCGATGAATAGATATGGAATGTATTTATCTACTGAGCATTTATATTATGTGTATGCTAAGTACCATGAGGGAAAGAAGACTAAAAGCTTTCCCCAGAGGAAGGTAAAATCTCCATGACAGAACAATAAAGAAATGCATGAAGACATTCATATCTGAAAGAAAAATTGTATGATTAACAATAGGCCAATTGGTATTGTAACCATAATGGGCTATTAGATCCCATAGTGTTCAAATGAATGAGGAAAACTCAGAAAACCCTTGTAAAACAGCTGGCATTGGAACCACAGCTCCAACGAGTAGCCAGGAGAAGGAAGATATCTCAGGGAGACCAAGGGGTGGGATCAGAGCATTGACTAATATATCTGAGCCAGTGGATTCAACCCTCAGCACCACAAAAGGGAATGATAAGAAACTGTGGCCCGAGAGGGGAAGCACTTTTTCCCAGGCATACGACAAATAATCATGATTTTCATGACTGTATGCACAAATGGATATGAGAAAGCAGGCCTATGGGAGCAAGATTAAAGGAGTCAGCTGTGAAGCCAAGCATGAGCCAGTAGATGGATTTAGTATTGCAGGGGGTTGGGGGGGAGTGCTAGGAGTAGAATGGAAGGAAGAGATGAAGGAGGAGGGGTGCAGTGGCTTACTTGAAAGCAGACTCACAATGTGGGAGCTGAGAGGCTGTGGGTTGAAGAGAAGCCAGGCACCATAGCCCTAGCTACTTGGCAGGTAGAGATTGGAAGATCAAGGTTCAAGTCCACCTGGGCAGAAAGAAATTCCCAAGACTTCATCTCAACCAGTGTCTGAGCACAGTGATGCATACCTGTCATTCCCAGATAAACTAGGAAACATACATATGGTGATCAAAGTACAGACTAGCCCAGACAAAAAACAAGACCTTACCTCCAAAATGGCCAATGTAAACAGGGGCTGGATATGGGTTCAAGGGGTAGGGCACTTGCACAGCAAGTACAGGGCCCTGAGTTGAAACCCCAGTACCACCAAAAAAGAGAAAGAAAAGTGAAGGGATTAAATCAGATTTAGGGACCAAAAGACTAAAACATGGTACCCCAGCCCAGAGAGAAAGAAGCAGATAGTATCCAATGAAGACTTGCTTTCACTTACAATTTATAATAGCACTACACCAACAGGAGTAAGCAGCAGAGATAGGGACGGAAGGCTGCTTCTGGTCTTTTTTTATAATGTAGACATGTTTATACAGAAGAAATAAGGTTAGACAAATAGCAAACCCAGGGGGTAGGAGTGAAGAATTGTCTTTGTCCATTTGTTGTTGTAACTGAGTACCACAAACTGGATGACTGATAAAGGATAGAGGTTTATTCAGCTCCCAGTTCTGAAAGCCAGCAAGTCTGAGTGCACAACATTGGCACGTGAGGATGGACTTGGTTTATTCCTGCAGCCTGCAAGGTCAATCACCTCACTAGCCTGCCAGCTCAGACCTCTCTTCCTCTTCGTTTAATGCTAAGGCTACCATGGCGGTGGTAAGGAGATCTCAAGGTCTTTCTCCAAATACCATTAGCACACGAGTGAATGGCAGTCAACATCCACCCCCAGGAATTAAGTTCCCTGGTAACTTCCCTTGCAGGGAAGATAGACCATAATAAAACCAGCCATGACAACAAAGTGATGGGTGTTGCTTGCTTTACTTCCTGAAGCCTGAAGGACCCCAGGCCTCTTTGTCCACCAGTGTCAGAAACTTTCTGATGACCATTCCTTCTAGCCATGAAACAAAACACCTGCCTTTGAAGGGAAAAACTGACTGCTTGCTTCTGCAAACATCCTAGCTTGGTGTCTATGTCTGATATCTCTGGAGACTCTCAGAAGTTGTTGCTGTTGTTGTTGCTTCAGAAAGAAGCACAATTACATAATGACCTGTGTATTAGGCTGTGCTTCCTAAGCTGGAGTGGGAAGTTTCTATGTGGCCAGGGATGGGACATTGTATCTTAGACCCACCCTTGTATTTCTGGGGCACCCCCCTCCGCCCCCCACTTCCAGTGAGGAGCTCAACTGAAAGCTGAACGTTTCTTTTTTGCAGCAATGATTTCACAGGAGACTTTATTTTCTTAAGGCCACGTTTCTTAATAAGAATTCTCCTAACACTAGGCGACTTCCCCCCTCCCCTCCTTTAATGCTTTCATGAAGGTGGCCCGAGAGCCCGAACTCTAGACAACTCTGATTTCCTGCTGCCACCTGGCGGACAGTCTGGGGAGAGTCATGCGCAGACTGGGGGATTCTAGCAGCCATCTCTTCCTCAGGGGCAGGGTCCCACACTGTGATCAAAGAGCAGCTCTTATCCTTCAACCCCCTGGCAGCCCAGGGCGCCCTGGGCAATGCCGCAGAGGCCACGCCCACGGCATGTCCTCTTCTTTTATCCTTAAGCTCCTGTGGTTCTCAGATCCTGAATGTAAGTCTTTCCTCCCTGTCCTTAAAATTGCTGTTTGTTCTTTTCCCTTTCTTCCTTTTTTTTTTTTTTGTTCTTGAGGTCCATGGGGTGGGAAGAAGAAGGGGAAGAGGAAAGAAAACTGCACAAAACGATACTACTTAACTGCACACCCTGCCCTGACAGCAGCGAGACCGGTGGTTTGCATTCTACTCATCTGTGTGTCTTGTGCAGAGGAGTCTTGGGGAAAGGGCTTAGTGGGGGCTTTTTATTAAGATCATGAGTGATTTCCACTATCTGAGAGGAGCAGACACCCGCAGACACGACACTGTTTTGTTTAATACAGTTTCGTTGAGCTGATTTGGAAAACAAGCCAGTCCTGATATTAAACACCGCCCTGATTCCTCCAGATTTTTATTCCCTAGTAAGTCAGTGCTCAGTTTTACAGCATTGTATGTTACTCACAACAGTCGTTTAGTCGGTCAATTTCAGACCAGCGATAAAACTTTGTGTAATAGGAAAGCAGTGTTGGTGTTCCCTCTTCTCTGAGAAGAGATGTTCATAAATTCAAGTTCCCAGGTACACACTCAATTGATATTTAACAGCCATCACTAAGTGGAATGTCTAGTGAAACCAGATTATGACCTATATAGATGGAAAACTAATGAAAGCCATTGGAAACAACTTATTTCTCTTTAGATTATTTATGTAAATAAAGGCATAATAGTCTGAGAACGTTTTAGCGAATGTCAGATGTTTTCCTATCTATTACAAAAAGCTAAGAGGGAAACGGTGATTCTTAGGGATCGAGCTCCAAATGTGAATTTTTCTATTTTCCTAAAGATATAGGCTGGGTTATTAAATATCATGGCTTTCTCAACACAACTTTTTATTCCCACAAGATAGGAGACTGTGTAAAACAAAATAATAATAACCCTGTGTTTAAAATACCCATGGAAGCTTTACTAATTAAATAACCTCTCTGCACGAAATGTGATATTTGAGGTTATTAAATATACATAATTAGAAATAAATTATGCCATTTTTTGAGCAGTCCTGGGGACTGAACTCAAGCTTTATATTTGAGCAACAAGCATCCTGCCACTTGAGCCACTCCCAGATCCACCTCTAAAACATGTTTAATTTTAAAAGAATGCCAGCGCTTTGCTTCTCCCAAAAGAAAAAAAAAAAAGAAGTCACCATGATTTCTTCCCCTTCAATCAAATGTCTATTCATTTCATGATTGAACACCTTTTTACAACCTTCGACTCTACTGAGAGGCAGCATACTCATTTTAAACACAGACAGGCACACACACACACACACACACACACACACACACACACACACACACACACAGTCTGCAGATGAAGTTGACACACCTGAACTGGCCTCCCTGAAGGCACCTGGGGACTGACTCTCAGGTGTGGGGAAGTGGGATGAGAAAGTGCCTCCGCTCCTAACATTCAGGTCACAGGTAGCCCCCTGAAGCCAGAAGCCCGCCTGCTCCCTCCAGCAAGGACATCACAGATGGCCCAGACTCTGCATTCCCATGACCCTCTGAGGAAAGAAATTAACGTGACACAGATGGCCGTTTTTCAATCTGTTCTTCTGCCACCATTAAATTTTCAATCAATTGCCTTTGTACATTGCATGTATTAAGTTTCTGCGAGCTACCAGTTCTAAGCCTGAATCTGGTCCCATTAAATTGTTAAATATGGTCTCATTTGGGCCTGAAACAGCCTTCAGGTACAATGCTGAAAAGCAGGAAAAAGAGATTCATGGAGTTTAATTTGCCCAACCAGAAATTTATCACAACTCTAGATTGTTGAGGAAGATTTGAAGCTATTTATTTAGCATGATCCAACCACCATGCTGCTAGAAAGACCCTTTCTTTAGGAAGAAATATATATTTCTCTTTGTGCTTTTTGAGTGGTCATATTTTAGCTTTATGAACTAAATGATATATATTTATTCAAATAAAATTATCAACCTTTGCCAAATAGCCATTAATCACATGTTTTACTTACCTAAGAAATGATCAAAACTTGAGACCTAACAAATGAAATTTCTCAAGCAAAGTGATTGCATGTTATTTTATCAAACATTTCTAAGCAGTTAATAGAAGCAATACTCTAATCCATACAGTTTTCTGAAATGTTTTACATGCCTTACAAACACACAAAACTCCCACAAAATTTTCATAAATACAAAGGACACCAGTACTCACAGATTAAATTCTGTTGCTAACACAATGAATTTAAATTTGTCTTTTATCTTTATTCCCATTCATCCTTTTGTTGCTCGTCTTCTCAAGTTATATTAAGAAAATAACATCAGCTAGTTTACTATTTTTGTGGTTTACTAGTACCTCACAATATTGCATATCAAAATGAAAGCACAAATATCACCTAAAGAGAGGTAAAGTCACAAGATCTTGGTTATGAACAGACTCTTGGTAAGGGCAAAGGTCCTGTGGTGGTAGTGATGATGGTTGTTGTTTTAATTAAGCCCTGGCCTGTGGTCAGCAGTGTTTAATTTGCATCTAAAGCCACATATATTGAATTTTTTAAAATTTTATAAAGGTGCTTCCTCACAGTTGACTTAGCCAGCATCACAAATTCTATTTTATTTTCCCTTCATTATGATACATGCTGTCTCGCCCACCCATGGTTTCAGTCACCCAAAAATAGCAAATGGAAAATTCCAGAAATAACAGACGCATGAGTTTTAAATAGCACAATATTCAGGGTAGCGTAATGAAATGTGACTCTGTCTTGCTTTGCCTCTCAAGGACGTTGTGGACGCTGCCATTCTGGTCACCATTTAGTAGCATCTCAGTTTTCAGATTGCCTGTCTCAGTCTGTTGTGACCATTGTTCTATCTATTGCCGCCTGCTGTTATCATTTCTGTGTGTAACCAATGGATGCGTTGCATAAGTACACGGGTCATATTTGTACTTCTAAGACAAAAATCAACACAAAAAGCTCAAAGTTAGGGAGCGTTCTTTATTGCTTGTGTGGTCTTTGTCTTTCGCAATTTTAATGCATCCCATCCATTACTATGGCCACTACATTCGATATTGAATTGTTTCTACTGGTCTTCATAGATCAAGTGGTAACTCAAAGATACTAGAAATAAAAGCAAAACCAGAGGACTGGGCATGTTGGTTACATGACTTAATCTCAGTTATTTATAAGGTAGGGGGTAGGAGGATCACAGTCTGTGGTCTGAGCCAAAGCTCAAGGCCGTATCTGAAAAACAAGCTAAAACCAAAGCATTCCGCATGTGGCTTAATTCGTAGAGTGCTTATCTAGCAAGCATAGGACTCTGACTTCAGTTCCCAGTAGCACCAGAGAAAGGAAAGGAAAGAAAGTGAAGCCAGTGGCACAGTGAGAATGGAGGAGGCTCTGGCAACTGATTGAGAGTCAACGTGCCAATGGGCGCTGTGAAATTAAAAAGCTAAGCCTGGAGGGCCAAGATCCAGATCAAACAACTTCCCTGGAGTTCCAGAGACCTGGAAATGAAGAATTCATGATTATCGGGGAAAAGGTAATTTACTGAAATTCTATCCACTGATCCAAAACCACAGGCAGATACCCAGCCTGTTACCAGCACTGAGTGGGCTAGACGTCTTATTTTACCATTGAGGACAGTGGAAATAGCATACAGATACATAATGACAACACTTCACTTGCATAAGGTTCTGTGTTGAGTTTGGAGACCCGGTCTGCTTTCTTTCCTCAGGGATCTAGATTTTCTGATTCTTATATGGTGTTAGGCTAAATGCTGTCCAACAGAACAGATGTTACCCAGTGTTTGATGAGTATGGAAAAGTCTTTATTTTCTGTTTAGTCTGGCTAATAGCACATTAGCCCATACCCAGAGTCTGCATGGAGTGTTTCTGTTTTAACTGAAATGTTTTTGTCTTACTAAGTCATCTAATGCCAAAAGATCAACGGCCAGGAAAGTTCTTAAGGCTATGAAAATGGGATTGTTTGGGTTGGATGGGTAAAGGCAAAGTTCAGAGGTGTCTGAACTTCCCCCTGAAAACAATGCAAAAACATTCTGGAATTTCAAAGCCCTAGGTGGGAAGGTCTTGCTCCCCAGATAAAAGGGGAGAGAGAGAGAGAGAGAGAGAGAGAGAGAGAGAGAGAGAGAGAGAGAGAGAGAGAGAGAGAGAGAGAGAGAGAGAGAGAGAGAGAGAGAGAGAGAGAGAGAGAGAGAGAGAGAGAGGGAGGGAGGGAGGGAGGGAGGGAGGGAGGGAGGGAGGGAGGGAGGGAGGGAGATTGATTTTGAAATGTTTGTGTTTTGCTGCAGTTGAAAATTCCTTCCTGGCAGGAATGCACAATGTGTGTTTTGTCCATGTACCTCTAATCTTTCCAAGATGTCAGAAATGAGTAATTTTCTGGGCTGTTGCTTTGATGACCAGCAGATAACTGTCCTGGCCAGAGACAGAGCTTGCTCACCAGTAGGCAATGAGCGTTGTAGAGGAGAAAGACCACAGTCTCAATTTCATACCTAAATAAAACAAGCTTTGGTCCATGTGTCAATTCCTGACAACACAGAGTTTAATCAATAATTCTCCACATCTTTCCTCTTACACATCACTATTGGTTCTAGTTATCAGAAATGGCAAATCAAACAACATGCCCTGATACCCATTAATAACGTGCATTAAAAAATAACTAGCATAGCCCACCTGCTTCTGATGCAAAGATTGAGTCTGTGTGTAGCAGATGCCAGGTTGCTCTTTGAATAGAGCATCTCAATTCAGAGCTCTGTTTTAAAAGAAAGAAAAGAAAGACTAAAGAAAAACAGAACAAAAACCCCAAGTTCTGTAGTCAAATGCATGTATCAGCACCTGCTGACATCTGCTGCTTTTTGTCTGAGAATGGCAGTGTGCTGTGGATCCTGCAGGAAGGAAATCTGTTGAATACTTTAATCCAGCTTTACATATACAGTTTCCCGCTGAAAATATGGAAAATAATTAAGTGGTCAATCTATGTGGAGAGTTCGTGGTCCACACATCGGGGCTGGCCTGATGTATGAGGTGAAAGAAGTTGGGGTGCAGGTTTGTTCTTTTATGAACACATTTTTTTTACTTTATTTTTATGTTATTCTGGTACCATGGCTTGAACTCCAGGCCTGGTGCTTGCTAGGCAAGCACTTTACCACTTGAAACATGACTCCATCCCAAGATCCCACTTTTTGCCCAGGATCAGCCTCTGGTGATTCTCCCTCCTCTTCCTCCTCCCATGCAGCTGTGATTACAGGCATGCACTACCACACCTTTCACCTGCTGAAAAGCTCATTCCAGCACCATCGATCACACTGGTGTAGTAGGATAAGCAAATGTAGTTGGATTGGCTCACTCGGTATCCCTGCTTTTGTCGTGTAGAGAAGTATTTTAAACGTGTGCAGGAGGAAGGCTCTCAAGTGAGTTATTTAAACTGCAGAGAGATGGGCAGTGGAGGTGAGGATGTGGATTCAGATGGACTTTCCCAGAGCACCTCCAGATAAACATTATCCGTTCCCAAGGGCTTTGTGGAAGCCTGAGAGCTGAGCACAGAGGGTAAACTGCAGACAAACAGTAGCTTCCCTAGGTCATCACCATGTTTGTGAATGAAAGCATTTCTGGTCCCTAAGAAACAGAAGATGGCAAAAGCCAAATGTCACTGCAGGTAAAGGCAGTGATTCTACTGGCTAGATGTATGAGACCTCTGTCCAATTTTGTCTGAGCTCAGAGCAGCTGTCCTCATGGGGGGGGCCAGGGTGGAGAGAGAATGGAGGAAGAAGATTCAGATGGAGCCGTGTGAATGGGAGCTGGGGACAAGTGCATGGGAAAGAGAACTAAGGGTCACTTGAGAGGTTCTGGAACAATGGTGGGAAGATCGTGACCTCTGATTTTACCTGGGCTTGGCAGCCTGGAAGTTAGACTCAGAATAGAACCTGGAGCTTCAGAGTATAGACAATGAAGATGACAGTGATTGGACAAGCCAGCCTTGGAATGAAGCTGATGATGGTGTGTGTGTGTGTGTGTGTGTGTGTGTGTGTGTGTGTGTGTGTACTGATAGTGGAGCTTGAACTTGGAGCCTCATGCTCGCACTTGGCTTTTATCTCTTCTATTCTGGTGGTCTGCCACTTGAACTCCATTTCCACTTATGGCTTTAGGCTAGTTAACTGGAGATAAGAATCTCATGGAATTTTCTCCCCAAGCTGGCTTTGAACCACACTTATCAGAGTTCAGCCTCCTGGATGGCTGGAATGACAGACACGAGCTACCAGAACCCAGCAGGACTTTGATGTTATTATCTTTGGTGGGATATGTCTGTGTTGGGATATATTTTTCAGGTGGGAAATCTGTCTGGGTAGGTATTCGAGACAGAGCTTCAGGATTCTGTGTGCCAAGACATGGAAGCAGATTCCTATGGAACCAACAAAGCAGACTGAAGAGAAAAGCCTAACAAGAGAGCAAGAGAGGCTGGGTGCTGGTGGCTCATGCCTGTAATCCTAGCTACTCAGGAGACCGAGATTTGAGGATTGCAGCTCAAAATCAGCCTGGCAGGAGAATCCATGAGACTCATTTCCAGTTAACCATCAAAGAGCTGGAAGTGGAGCTGTGGCTCGAGTGGTGGTGCACTAACTAGCCTTGAGCACAAAAGCTCAGAAATAGTGCCCAGGCCCCGAGTTCAAGCCCTAGGAATGGAGAGAGAGAAAAAAAGAGAGAGGCAGACAGAGAGACAGAGACACAGAGAGAGACAAAGACAGAGACAGAGACAGAGAGACACAGAGATACAGAGAGAGACAAAGGAATAGAAACAGAGAGATAGAGACACAGAGAGAGAGAGAGAGAGAGAGAGAGAGAGAGAGAGAGAGAGAGAGAGAGAGAGAGAGAGAGAGAGACATTGAGATTCAGAAAGAGAAAGTCTCAAACACTAACTGAGCTTGAGCTTGAGCTTGAATAACTAGCAGAGGCTTGGGGCTGGCGGTCAGGCCTGTGCACATGCCCCTAGCCCTCCTTCCCCAGAGGCCTCAGAGCCGCCCGCTTGGCTCCTGAAGCCCAGTTGTCCCTGGCAAAGGAAGCAATGTTCTCCCGCAGTCCAGCCACTGAGCCTGGCAGCCCAGGTCTGAGCGGTTTGCCAAGCCCATCCTCCTGCTGCAAACCTCTCCAGACCTCAGCGCTGAGCGAGGCACAGGGCCTGGCAGACACTGCACATCCTGGGAAGCTTGCACCAGCGGCAAGAGGGACCAGGGTGGAATAACATCTGAAACAGCCCTGCTTCACCTTAGCCAGGTTGAGTAGCACTCCCAGGGTGTGGAGACAGAGTCCAGGGCCTGGATCAGGACAGATCTCCCGGCTCAGGACTGGTGGACTGGAAATCTCCTGCTGTGGTGGCAAAGTTGCTTTGTCATCAGCCTGGAGTATGGTGCCAGAGCTCACCAAAGCTTGTGAGCCACTGATTCCAAAATCGGCTGCACCAGCCTGGACCCCATGGCTGGTGTCTGCCAGCCTAGCTATTCGGGAAGCTAACATGTGAGAACCATAGCTTGAAGCCAGCCCGCAAAGTCAAGTTCTTGAGACACTTTCTCCAGTTAGCCACCAAAAACCCAGAACTGGGGCTGTGGCTTAAGTGGTAGAGTGCTAGCCTTGAGCAAAAGTGTTTGCAGTGTCCAGGCCTTGAGTTCAAATTAAATTGAATTGAAGTAAGTTTGGAAAGACTGGATTATCCCATCAGAATGCACAAACACAGCCCACAGCTTGGGAAAAAAATATACTACACCTTTCTCTGGGGCAAACAATTCTTAGCTGAAGTGTTCAACTTGGTGAAACTAATCAGATCTTCCAAATTATGTCAGCAGAGGTGTTTTTGTCTTCCTGTTCTGCTTTTTCTGATGAATACACAATGGAATGCTTTTTCGTATTTCAAGTTCACAAAGTAGGACAGAAACAAAATTTCCCATGTATTTTCATCAAAGCAAGAGAGTTTGAGATCTCCCATTTTACAGAAGAGTCATTAAAATAGTTTGGCTTATTCTTTATGCGATAGGGCAGGTTATTTTCACCCTTTTATTTTTATTAAGTACCTCTCAATTTATGCTTCATTCTTCTCAACTATAAAAATTGATCTGTTTTCCTTCTTTAGAATATCAATGCCCAAATTCATTGTCATATATAAACTTTGGAAATGATTACTTATTTCCATTAGAATAGAAAATAAAGTGGTTTATGTTCTACTACATTATTCTAAACTCCTGTCCTATGTTGGTTATTGTATATTAATTCTACAAAATAGGAGGTTTTGTTATGACAGTCTCATTTGTATGTGTGTACATAAATAGGTACCTTGCCTGTGTCCACGACCCAGGTTCCTTTGCATTAAGGCCATAGGGATGCTTTAGGGATTCATACTCTATGAGAAGAGCTGAAGCGGGGGTCTGCTTTATAAAAGAGGAAAAGCTCTGATTTTATGAAAAGAGCATTGGTATTGGAGCCGTGATACCAAGGCTTAAAACAAAACTCTAGTACCTTCTGCTGTCTGTGCCTGTTTCCTAGTTTAAGAAATGGAGGCAGTACTGAAATACTGTCTAAAACATGGAAAGAGGGCAATACAGTGTAGCTACTGTCGGTAATTTTGTAAAGCCCAGAACTAAGTTCATTGGAAGCCAGTGAAGAGTTATATGAAGGAGAAAGTTTCATAGCATCAAGGCAGTTGGTTAAGTGGCTGGTTGGTTGATTGGTTGATGGTGGATGGGTAGATGGTTGGTTGGTTTGTTGGTTAATAGTTGGTGTTTAATGGCTGGCAACCAGCTGATAGATAGGTGATGGGTTGGTTGGTGTGGTTGAAGGTTAGTTGGTGGTTGGTAGCTTAGACGGGTTAGTAATTGAATGGCCCATAGGTAGTAACAGGAACACATGCACGGTGCTTAGGCCTCTGGCATGAGCTGCCAGCCTCTGCAGTCTTCCTGAATGTCTGTGACAGCTAGCTACCTTGCTTCCACTGCAAACGCCACATGGGTTTCAGGTGAAGCCCTGGACCTCAGATCCCAGAGGAAAAGATACAACTTCCTCAGTGCCAGAAAGGACTTTATCTTCAAGAAGATGAATCATATATGTTTGATTTTGAGAACAGCTTACCACTTATCAATGTACAGTTGACAATAAACATGTTCTTTTGGGGGGCTGGGAGTTTGGCCTACTGATAGAGTAACTGCCTAGCATGCATGAAGACCCGGGTTTGATTCCTCAGTACCACATAGAAAAAAGCCAGAAGTGGTGCTGTGGCTCAACTGGTAAAGCTCTAGCCTTGAGAAAAACCCAAGGACAGTGCTCAGGCCCTGAGCTCAAGCCCAGGACTGGCAAAAGAGAAATGTTCTTTGTTATCATTTACACCATACTCCATTACATTCTTTATTCCAAACTATTTCTATTCAAATATATACCATAATGGATTATGCATCATCTCTATTTTTTATTTGCTATTTAAAACTTTTCAAACTTTTAAGAGTCATCAAAGCATTGAACTACAAAGTTATGTACACAGGGTTTTTTTGAGCTATGCGGGAGTGTCTTTGGTCTAGTGTGTGTGTGCACAGAAGGTATCTGTGTGTGGTGTTTGTGTGTGATGGGTGGGTGTAAGCACGTGAATGTTGTATTTGTGTGTAGTGTGTGTACTGTGTACACTGTTGTGGTGTGTGGATGGGTGGTGTTTTCGATGTGTGTGTGTGTGTGTGTGGTGTAGGTGTGGTGTCTGTGGGGGCAGGAGGAGTAGTGTACATGTATGTGTTGTATGTTTGTGGTATATGTGTTGGGTGTGGTACATGTGTGTAATGTGTGTGTGTATGTGGTACATGTGATGTGTGGTGTATGTAGTATTGGACATGTGTGTGTTCCGTTGTGTGTCATGTGTGTGGTGTGTCCTTGTGCTGGGCGCATGCATTGTATTCTAAGGGGTGGAAGGTAGAAGATTGAGGAGAAAGTCAAGTGGATTGAAAACAGCAATAAAGCGGCCATTCTCCAATACTAAATGTACTTGGGATTTATTCCCCCGCATCTGTAGGTAAATGTCCTTCTGCTCTTGAAACAATAAATCCCCATAAACTTCCCATAAACTTTTGCAGAGGCAAGATGTGAGATGGGTTCCATCGGAATCCATTCCACGCTTTGTTTGGGGCCCTTCCATCTGAATGTTAAAGCCTGCATTTGTTCTCATTCTCCAACCACCCACTCAGAAAGGGTCAGAATGCAACATGTGTCCAAGCTACTGTGCCCCGGGTGGCTGCCAGACTCCAGGAAATAATTGATTTCAAAACCAGGATTATGCCACCCTGGACTCCGCTTCAAATTAGCATCACCTCCAGCGCCAGGCCATGGCACTTGAAATTTTACCTTTTGCTGTTGTTATTATCAAGGTTCAGTTTAACCATTATCGAAAAAGTTCCCAAAGCTCAATTCTGGATATGGGGTCTTTCCCAAGGTTTTCAGCCTCCTGGTGATAAAAATACCCCAACATCTAGTTTACAACGTGGAATATTGAAGCAGTTCATTATAACCGTGTGTCCCCCATTTCATTGTCCGAGAAAGTGTGAATGGGGCTCTGCCACTTGAGATATGGAAGTGCCACTATGTGCAAAGAAAACCTTTCAGTCAGCCCCTCGGTGTAGTCTGTACCTTCTTCAAAGTCTCTATCGCCACCCTTACCACCCCCCCCCCACTCACTCTGCCCTCTGGCCAACACAATGTTACACGGCCAGGAATAGCCAAGCCCTGGGCCCAGCCTTTAAGCAAATGTGTGGAGTCCCTTGAAATTAAAATTGCTCTTAAGCCACAAGCTGTATGCCATTCCAGTCTCGTGCTAATTGTTTTGATTGTAAAACACAGAACGATATCACTCTTAATTTGTCTTGTCTAATCGAGACCAATACAGGTCTTGAACTTTGACTTTCAGTTTTTATCCTAGACTGGCCAAGACAAGGCACACAACAGAACATTAATGAAGAAGGGAGTCGAGTCGAATCCTCCCTGGTGATCTTTGGATCCTTAAAGCCTCATCATCTGTCTCCATTCAGAAGCATCCTAAATTTCACACCAGAAATATTTTCAACAGGAGTACAGTATATAATAATGGAACTGCGCCCCACTAGGTAAAACTCCAACCCAGCCCTCTCACCCCTGCAGACATAGAAACCTGTTATTTTTCCATTACTAATTACTAGAGTTTGTTTTTTTTTAATGTATAGCTTTTTGGTATTTCAGAGGGCTTCTGCTATATGTAGCTAGTTCTTTGGGTCATTGCAGTATCTCTGTGAAGCAGGGCTTATTTTTCTAATTTACAAGGAAAGATACAAGGTTACATCTCTCTTCACATCCAACATTCCCTGCCCTATGGGTCGCTTCCCTGATTTACTGATCCATCCCTGGGTGTAGGGACATGTGCTGTGGTTAGTAGGAAAAGAATCATATTCACGAGCAGAATTCATGCATGAGTCTTTTTATTTCTTGTAATGAAAAGAGTACCAAAGAAAAAGAAGGGAGGAAGGAAGAGAAGGTGGAAGGGAGGGAGGGGGGAGGATCTGTAACTTAATTGTGTAATTGTGCAGCCCAGATCAATTCATTACCCTGAGGACAAAGCCCTTTCTGAATTTCTCGTCCTTCCCTCTGGCAATGGATGGCTTCTCACATTTTACTCACCTAATGGAGTTGATATAAAATCTGTTTTCCTATGGATGTGGTGCTCTGCAGGTCTTTCAAAGCCTCCCCACGTTATATCCTTTCTACCTAGAAGAGCAAGTGAGAGTGACTAAATATATCACAGTCTTTTACAAGTCAGCTCTGACCATTCTTTCTTACAACAACAGAGCAGACAGTAAAATGGGAACTCTGATGGCATTAGAGTAGGAATTACAGTTATGTGAGGAGAGAGCAGAGATAAGAGGAAGAAGATGCCATACTAAGGACAGAAGGGACATCCATAAGACTGGCATGGGACACCAACTATGCCCACCAGGGTCATTTCATGACAACCTCTGGATAGGAAGAGAGCCAGCACTTTAGATCTCTAGCTAGGGAAAGTCAGAATGGACTCAGAGGGAGACATAAGCAACGTCAGACCTCACAAGGTTTCTAAGTACAATAACACTTCAATTCCGAAACTGTTAAGTATAGGTTTTGTACTAATTGCTAGTGAGATCATTAATGGTTCAAATGATTAATTACATTTTTTTACTTTTTTTTTTTTAATTCTGGGCACCAGTAGCTCATGCCTGTAATCCTACCTTATCCAGGAGGCTGAGATCTGAAAATCACAGCAAACTAGCCAGGACAGAAAAATCTGAGAAACTAAATTAACCAGCAAAAATCCTGAAGTGGCAGTATGACTCAAGTAATGCATTAGCCTTGATTAAGAAAGAGTGCTAGATCCTGGTATCAGCACAAAGACAAATGGATAGATAGAAAAATAGATTATATAGGCAGACAGACAGACAGACAAGCAGGCAGGCAAGCAGACAGACAAGCAGGCAGGCAGACAATTTGTCTGGCTAGCTACACATACAGAAATTTCTATAATTTTCATAGAGAAGAAAACATAATCTTTGATCCTTGAAATTCAAAGCCTAGCAGAAAAGAGGGGGACATGAAGTAATTTAATAATTAATGTGGTTCCTTAAGAGCTCTGATAGATGTCTTAACACAAAGATAAAGAACAGCATTCCAACTCAGGAAAGGCTGGAAGAGGTTCTTTGGAAGAGGCAATGCCTGAACTGAGCCTTGAAGATGAAGGAGGAATTAGACCAGATGACATATGGGAGTTGGGAACAAGAAGAAGGAGGAAGTTAGAGGAAAAGATGACCCAAGAAGAGGAAACAATGCAAATGAAAAAGATGGGAACTCCACAAACAGCACGGTAGATGGGGGGAGGGAGGATGAGATAGTGTTGCTAGAACGTGCACTCCCAGGTGACTGGTGGGGAGAACAAGGCACGGAGAGTGGGCCCAACAGACAAGGTGGCTTCCAGAAGCTCTCATTATGCTCTGCAGACTCTGGGGTCGTAGGGTTGATGTATGAGAGCAAAATGGCGACTGTTGTGTTTAGGTAGATGCTTTTGATGGCTTTGCAAAGAATGTGTTTAGAACAAACAGACATAGGAAGTGAAACCAATAATATCAGACAATGAGCAGGCAAGAGATGAGAGCCCAAGCCAAGGCTGCAAGAGGAACGGGAAGAAGGGCACACTGAAGAAGATTTAGGAGGTCTGGGCTTGGGGCCCTGGGGAGAGACTGAATACCACGGATAACCCCTAGGTCTCTGGCTTGAGCAGTAGAGGGAATAAATTTACCTTTCCAAAGGCAGACTACTGCAGGAGGATTTCTCTGGAAAATAACTCGTTTGGTTTTCCTACCAGTTATCAAGATGAAGCTATTTAACAAGAAATGTATTTTTTAACCTTAAAGTCATAGTAGAGATGTAACTGTAAGTAAAAATGTGGATATCCCTAGCCCTATGGCCAATACTAAAAATCTTAAAATGAGTGAAATTACTCAGAAAAGGAGAAGAAATCTAAAGTGTTCATACCTGGGTGAGCAAGTAATTAAAAGCTGGGTAATTCTCCAGGTTGCCCCCCGGTGACCACCTCAGGGTACTACAGCATTTGTGAAGCATTTATCATCAACCTGTTTAGAGTAGATGGAACCTCTATACACAAGACCTACCACACAATTGTGTCGTAGCAAAATTGAGTAGATCTTCTAATTCCCTGTTTGCCACAGTGTGGGAGACTCTGTCTTGTGTCTCCATCACGTGCCATCCTCTGGAGCTTCCCCAAGACCCAATTTTCAAGAATTTAAGTGAAGAAGCTATAGTGAAGCTTTTGTTATTCATTTCTACACTTTTAGTTTTTAACTTTGAACCCCAACCTATATAAAGTTTCTCATGAGTAAGAAATGACACCAAGGAGGGCGCTGGTGGCTCACACCTATAATCCTAACTACTCGGGAGGCTGAGATCTGAGGATCAGGGTTCAGAACAAGCTTGGGTACCAAAGTCCATGAGACTTTTATCTCCAGTTAACCACTAGAAAACTGGAAATGGCACTGTGGCTCGAGGGATAGTGTAATAGCCTTGAGCTGAAGAGCTCAGGGACAAACCCAGGCCCAGAGTTCAAGCCCCACGACTGACCAAAAAAAAAAAAAATTTACCCCAATAAGGAAAGTAGGAAATTTAGAGACCTAATGTGAAACTTCTGAGAGTTTTACAAGAAAATTTAGAGGATTTTTTTCCCTCTCTCCCATTGTAAATATTCAAGGACATACAACTGTTCCAGCAAATAAAGTAAGACTTCCTCTTATCTACCATTTATGTTTACATATGTGATGAATGGGCTCAATTTGCTTGACTAATTATGAGCAAGCCAGTTTTATGAGAATTTGACTATTAATGAGCTCTGGAAATATAGAAAGTATTTGCAGTATTGGTGGCCTGGGGGCTTTGGCCATGTTCATCTTCTCTGTTGGAATAATACCATCATATTACCCAGCACAGAGATGCTGCATAATCTGGTGCTATTTTTGATTCCTCCTATAACTATCATCTTTTGGGGCTGCAGCCATGACAAGGGCTTGCCTCCAAGGATGGAATGCAGCAGACAGATACAATCTCAAGTCCAGAGAAGCCCTCGTCAGCTGCAGCCCTCCATTCTGAGGATAGCTTGTCCAGAAGCATAAAGTTAAGGCTGACCAATGCTACTCTTTCCAAACTTGAATGCACACAAAAAAATGGTTTAATGAAGGGAGGAAGGTTTTTTTTTTCCCTACTCTTAAGCAGACCTCTACAAATAGAATCAAGCATGCATGCAAATGAAGCCATCTGGCTTCTTGTAAATAGCACCCCGTTCCTACTAAACAATGGAACGCTCATTGCATAACAGAATGAATACTCAAATTTTAACCTTTGAGTCACTAATAATTTTCAGAGTAATTAGTCTCTTCCAAGCTGGTATTTGCATTGGAAAGTGCTGGCCATTGAAAGCAGAATGTATGGAGACACTTGTCAGTAAGGTTCAAATTCTGGCCACTTGGCAGCTTGAGGAAATGGCTGTCCTCAGGAGAAGATAGACAAGACCATCAGTAGCTGAAGTTGCCACAGCAGGCCTTTCCATCCCCAGACTCTGCCCAGAGAGCCTCTGCCCTCTCCTCTACCCGGTACCACTGCCTCTCCCCATTCCCAATGACCTCAGGGGCCAGGTACATCTCTGCTGGTAGTTCTGCAGTTCTCTCTGGCAGCCAGGACACAAGTAAAATGATTTCTATCGCCAGAGTTTCTCTACCGTCTTAACCCTCCACTTGCCTTTCTCATCATCAATTTTATTTAGTAGCTACTTTGCAAAAACATGTTACCAGTGCTCAACCCTAACTCTCATTCTTGCGTTATAAGTGGAATTTTTTTAATCTTTTAGGAGATCAAGAAACAGCACACAACAGCTTTGTCTAGGGTGACAAAAGTGACTCCGGTAGTTTTAGATCAGTCAGTAACATCCAGTGAGAGTTGGTTGTGCACGCAGCTGTCTATTCATGTATTCATGAAGTATCTCTGAAAGGCCAAGCATGCCCTAGAAATGAGGCACCATTGATAATCTGCTATCCAACTGAGGAGACTTCCTCCTAGGGAGACCCAGACACCAGTCCAAAGTTACCCAGTGGTGAGTCAGTACAGTCAGATTGGGGACCAACCCACCAAACCCCACAGATACACAAGAAAGCAGCACACAGCAACTTACAAGTGGCAAACAGGCCAAAACAGCCCCAGAACCCATGTCCTGCCATCTGAAGGGCCCCAACCACCTCCTTTCCTCCTGATCTCTGTTGAGGCCACTACTACCAAGGCCCTGGAGGTTCTTTTGTGGCTCCCACATAGGTGGTGATCTCCCTCTGTGCTCCCTCTTTCCCTTCCTTCTCCAGGAAGGATTTCAGCACAGTCAGTTCAGTGCTTCATGACCACTAGTCAGGGAAAACCTGTACAGCCACATTGCTTGCAAGCTGCAAAACTCAATGTGGCCCAGGAACTGGGGCCTTCAAAGGGCTGAGTGAAAGTGGGGTCATCAGATCATTGGACCACTTTCTCTGGCCAGCCAGCAACGAAGGAGGATGCCAGAGTTTTCTGAAGCTTTCAACAGCAGACACCAAGAAAAATGGGAGAGAAAGGCTGTGTTCATTACCTTTCGGTCATCGTGATCAAGTACCTGAGGGAAATCACTTTGCGGAAGCCATGTTCATTGGGCTTTAGTCCATAGTCGGCTGGGCTCATGGTTGTGGGGAACAGTACGTAGCAGAGTGGGGGGAACCTGTCACAGAGGAGGCCACCCTGCTCGTGATGGCCAGGAAGAAGAGAAAGACAGCAAGAGTGGAGCTCAAGATAGCCCATTGCAAGGCATGCCCTCAGGGAGCCACTTCCTCCAGGAAAGCCCACCTCACACAGCTCTGACCTCTGCTCAGGACTTTATTCAAGTATGAATCCATCAATGAACTGATCTGTTGGTTAGGCCAGAACCCTCATGATTCAGTCTCTCCCCCAAAGCCCACCTCTGAACATTGCCTTGGGAATCAAGTCTCCAATACATAAACCTTTTCGAAAGACACTTCAAATCAAAACCATAATAAACACCCTAATAAAAATCCTAAAGGTGTAAAAATACTTCTAACAAGGTTGAGATATTGCTCAGCCTTCCCCCTTGGAGTTTCTCTTCGGGGTTTGATGGACACATAGGTATTCCTCATGAGAAAACTAGAAGATGCTGAGAAACTGAAGAATCTGCCACCAAAAATAAGTCACAAACTGAAGGATGTTCAGTGACAACGGGTGTTCTCCATGTTGTAGAGAAATGCAATGACAAGCAACTTCACCATCGCTGACACACACGTCACACCTTCCAGCTGGTTTTAGTCCTTCTCTCTTCAGTGTGAGCTTGGGGAGAGCCAGCAAAGAATCATGGTGAAAGAGACAAAACAGGAAGCAGAAGAAAGCTTTTGAAAATTAAAGCAATATTCCCTTAGATAGAACGCTGAAATATCGTAGCATAAAAGTGGAAGGGAACTAGGACAGAGTGCTACAAGGAAAACAACCAACAGGAAGCTGGAAATTGAAAGCATGTAACCGAACTTAGGATGTCATTGTAAGATTGAAAACAATGTTGAAAGAACACCCAAAGAAGTGAAACGCAAAGAAAAAGATAAACCTAAACCTAATGGGTGTTTGAGAAGGAAGAGTCAGGGAGATTATTAAAGTTCCAGAGCTGATTGGGCTATAAAGTCCAAAGTAAGACAAACCTATGAAATTTCAATTAAAAGAGATAAAGAAAAGATTCTGAAAGTTTCCAAAAAGAAATAATGTATTGTTTTGTGTGTAGGCATGCATACGTGTGTGTGTGTGTGAGAGAGAAAGAGAGAGAGAGAGAGAGAGAGAGAGAGAGAGAGAGAGAGAGAGAGAGAGAGGCCCACCAGGTACAGCAGGCATTAACTGTCTCAGTAGAAGTCCTGACAGCTTGACAAGTTTCCTTCTGGAGTTTTTCAACTCGATGTGAAAGTAAAATAATGACCCTGCAGGAGAACACAATGGTTTGGAAAATCCAACTTAAATATCCCTTTTCTCAAATATATACTGAGGCGATGCTCCAAGAAAATGCACATGAACACCCAGCGAAAGAAAGCCATAGGATCCTGAAATTGGGGAACAGAATATCACAGCAGGAAGTCTCTGCAGTAATGTATAGAAAGGGCCCGAGGAAGCTCAGAGAACAACTACTCCAGATGGGCACAGGGGGATGAAGAAGTCACTGCTGGGGGGGGGAGAAACAACATGGCTGCTAGGTGGTTGTGAAATCCCCTAAGAATACTGGACTAAATACTCATTGGTCAGATTAAGGTACACGGGGTGAAGATTGAGTTGGCTGGGATGCTGAACTTCAGCGACTTGGCCAGAGGTACCTTTTGGTTCTTCCCCAAACTTAGGATAAGCCAGGCCATGTCCAGAGAGCTTCTCACATGACGGATTCGTTTGCAGGCTTGAGGAGCCTTCAGTGTCATCCTAACCATTGTGACTGGACCTCAGATCCCAGCCTGGGTCTGGTTCCCCAGCACATTCTCCCAGTCTCATGACTCTGTTACTGTTGACTGGTTCTTCCATGCTTGCTTATTTCTGTTCTGCATCCTCCCTCCTCTCTCAGCTTCTAAGCCTTCTGCCTGTCCATGAAACCCTCTCTACCACCCGGCTGTGAGTCCCTGCCACACAGGGAAACTTATTTCCAACTTGATATTCTCATCCACTGGGCTTTATTGACCTTGATAGCACGTACAAATTGCAGCTCTCCTGATAACCTTACAGTTACAGGGCCATCAGTCTTGCCAATTCATGGCATTGTTCAATGAAGTCTCCAGGGAATAACAGAAATAAAGTCATGGATGAGGAAAATTATGGTGAGCTAGGGGAAGTAGTGGCCAGTTATTTGTATGTTCCAAAGCTACAGTCACTGTTATTTCTATTTATTTAGCATCTTCAATACTCAGGTTACTTATAAAACACATTTTTGTGCCGTGAAGACTTAGCATATGAAGTAGTTTGGGATATAAATAAGAAGAGCAATTTATTAGTTATCCAGTTGTTTGACAATCATTTACTAGATGGCAAAGGTTACAGAAATGAAATAGTTTTATCTCAGCTTTCAAGAAGTTGATAGCCAGTTGGGAGCAATATAAACAAACAATAATAATTCTACAAGTTCCCTGATTGTGCAGTAAATGCTGGGAAAGCTCTCTCCTGATATTTTTTTTTCTCTGTAACACAAAATCCTAGCAGCTGGGCAAAAGATTCTTCAGAAAAAGTCTCAGAGAGGGCTATGTGAGTCTATAGCAACAACATCCTTTTTTTTGTCCTTTTGGGCTGTACTAGGGTTTGAATTCTGAGCCTCATGCTTGCTAAAGAGGCCTCTTAGCACTTGAGCAATGAATAATGCTGTTTTGTGTTTAGTTATTTGTTAGATACATTTTCTATCCAAGGCTTTCCTGAGTCCAACTTTCTCCTATTGCTGCTTCCCTAGTAGCTGGGATTGCAGGCATAGACTACCACGTCCAGACCCTAAGCTTTTTTTACTTTTAATACGATCGTTGTTCAAAGTGTGTAGGCATCCCACTGAAAGGGCACACTTATAAATTCTGTGTACCATTGTATTCATATGATATATAAATTATGTAGTGTGGCTATATAAAATAAGCACTTGAAGGGATGAGCTTTTAATGATAACTATAGATGGCATTCTGGTATCTTCTATAGGAGTGGAAGCATCACCTCAACTGTGATGCCTCCCTGTCTAATCCAAAGAGAAGCTTTGCTATTGTTGGTAGTAAGCAACAGTCCAGACATTCCCAGGATCCCAGTAAACACTGCTCGTACATGGCAGAATTTCCTGAGAATAAGCCCATCCAAGCAAGAGAATGAGCCTGAAGTTGCTTAGTGAGCATAGAATTAGAACAAATGGAATCGTGGTCTGTAGAGATGTTTCATCAAACTAGAATAAGCTATTGAACTGCCCTTCTCCTCTCGGGGGGATAGTTCTGTCTGAATAACTAGTGCTGGCCCTTGAATAAATACTGGCATGTTTTACTTTTAACTCTCCTTTCTTCTAGAATCATTTTAGACAGCTGCCCTTCAGTTAATACATCACCACCTCTGAAAATAAGAATGAGCTTCATTGGATTGAAACTTGAAAATGTTAATTACATTCCTGTCCTGGGAATTCAGCCTAAAGAGACAGAATTGCTTTGCTTAAAGCTAAAGAACCACTGGGGACTCTGATCTTTGTAGGCTCTTAGGCTGTTAAAGAGCAGTCACCCAATTAGGATGAGCCAGTGCTCTGGGCCCCAAAGGACTCATCATCCCCCCTCTCCCCTCAGGGATTTGATGGGTGAGAGGTTGCCTCTTTGAGCTAGGTTTTCTCCAGAGTCCTTCATTGCTAGGCAGCTGGTTGTGTCTGCCCTTTGTTCCTTATACTGATTGCCAGGTGTTCCCCCAGGAGGCTCAGGGCTCAGGTGACCTGGCTTCAACCATCATTCTACCCAATATCATACAATATTCTTCCCCCATAAAAAGACACTAGCCTATTTTTCTCCTGATAAAAGCCATGACCTTTTCAAGTCTTTATTATTATTATTATTACAAATCACTAAAACTTTGGGAATCTTAAGAATGGTCCATTTGCCCCTTTCTTTCCACTCGTTTTAACATCATTGAGATTTTAGACTAACTTTACGCTGACTTGCTGTTTTTGTATTGCTTGCTAAAATTATTATTTGGGAGACCAATACACTAGGAGAGCTCCAGAGCCCAGGAGCTTGTTCATGCATTCAACAACATACCGAAAATATACAAATTCCTCAGGAACCAAAAACCAAGTCAATGAAAATAGTAAGACAAAACTTGAGCATAAGTCAATCAGAAGCCACCTCATGACCTCCAGCAAGCCAATCAGAAACCACTGCATGACCTCCAGCAAGGCAGTAAGAAACTACCACATGACCTTCAGCAGGTTTCATGAGGGAGTTCAAATGCTACCAACCAACCCTGTCTTCGAAGTCTCCATCTCCAGATTCAACAACTCCAAATCCAAAATACTCTTTAAAACTTGTGTTTGTCAAGGACATACTAAATCCACTCACAACAATGTTCATTGCAGCACTATTTACCATAGGAAAGATATGGAACCAACCCAGATGCCCATCAGTTGATGAGTGGATCAACAAGATGTAGTATTTATACACAATGGAATTCTATGCTGCTGTCAGAAAGAATGACATTGCCCTATTTGTAAGGAAATGGAAAGACTTAGAAAAAAATCAGATCAAGTAAGCCAGACTCAAAGGAACATAGGCTCAATGGTTTCCCTCATTTGTCATAATCAGTAGAAACCTTGGGCTCTCCTAGCAGAGGTTTACAATAGAGCAAAACCTAGATACATAAGGCCATCTCGTATGACACTAAATGAAAGGACCTCCAGGATACAGAACCAAAAGCCATATAATGATTGATTGTTGATCTTAATGTGCTATATTATCTCTCATCTCTTTTGCTGTCCCTTGGTTATCTCATATTGTTACAGTATCTTACCTTGTTATCTGATATATTGTATATATGTTTATCTGGTTATTTGAAATCGGATAGGGAAGGGGGAAAAACAAGATGAAGGGCAGGGGTATGGAGAGGGAAATGGGGACGAAAACATGAGAAAGGGTATCAATGTTTGTGAAGTAATGCACCTTGTACCTGGTGAATATAATGTAATCCTTTTATTAATTACAATAAAAATATATGGAAAAAAATGTGTTTGTTCTGAACACATAATATGCTTTTCCTGTCAATATTTCTGAGCCAATGCAGTAAAACAGTGATCCTCATAGACTTACCTGGTGTGAGGTATTGTACATAATCTGGAAATCACTTCAAGTCTGTAGGTGGATGCATGCAGTTTATACACAAATATGTTTGCACTTTATGTCAGGATCTTCAGCATCCATGGTTTTGATATTCAGTAACAGTCATGAAAGCAGCGCCCCAAGGGGCACAAAAGAAGTACTTCTTCACCTGTCCTATTTCCACATTTTAAAACTTTTCCTCTCTCACTCTTTCCTGCTCATGGATGCTAAACCACTGGCTGCCTTGTTCTACTTAAAATGTCAATATGCCTATCATTGTGTATTTACCATGAAACTTCCTATAAACTTATCACTACTGCCTAGTGTAAGGTCTGCTGAAAGGAAACTCCATGCAGTTCAGGAGAAGAGGGTTTATTGTGTGAGGAAAGAGCAGACTCCTGCCACCCAAGATGGAGTCGGACGAGCAAGAGAGCTTATGGGGGGAAGTGAGAGATTATATAGGGGGAGGGGTGTAACCACAGCGGAAGTGGATGTGACCTCAGAGGATGGGGAAATACCTCAGTGGGGACCTCCCATTGCCCCCAGGCATGCCAGTTGCCAGGGTTACAGGTGTTGGGTGTATGAAGGCATTTTAGTATCTCAAAGAAGAGCAATATTATATGTTTAGTTTAACATTATGGCTTAAGTAATAGCAATACCAATGCAAAATTGTCTGTATTTAAGAGTAGTGGCTGGTTGTATTATTGCATACGTACATAATTTCCATCAAAGGAAGGAGAACACAGTTTGTTTATGAAGAGAAACTAATGAAGTGGACTTACTTGATTTATTGTGCTCTCCCAAGGAAAGAGACACCAAAAAAACCATTTTTACAAAACCAGTTTTTGATTTGGTATTAAAGCCCCAGGCTTTAGCAACTGCTTTAAAACAAGCTCATATATTTCAGTCTTCAACTGTGATAGCAAATGTACTCAGAAATATGCACATTAAAAAGAAATTTCTTCCCTGGTGGTGAAGATTCGATCACGTCATGGTCTCAATATAAAATCCTTAGCTCATCTATGCTAATAGAATCGGAGAGTACTGGTTGAGGGTTTTTGTTTGTTCTGTGAGAGGCTTTTCTCCTGGGGAAGCCACTGCTCTATCAGACAATAAAGGGAGAGGTGGTAAGTCCAATGCCTTCTTCCCTCGAGGTCCAAAGTTGAGGCCAATATCTCCTAGATAAGCTCAGCTCATCACTTTCCACCCCACAAAGCACCCCACAAACCACAACTTCCTCCAGAGGACCCAGGGAGGGGGTTATTAGGGAAAGTAAGCCCTCTATGTGGCAACTACTTCTGGGTGCTTAGAACACCCCTATAGTGATTGGTAGAGAGAAAAATTAATTATGGTTTGCCATTTCATTTTGGTTTGTGTTTTATTCTGGGTTTGTTTTTTTTTTTGCCAATCTTGGGCTTGGGCTCAGGGCCTGAGCACTATCCTTGGACTTTCTCAAGGCTAGAGCTCTACCACTTGAGCCTCAGCACCACTTCCAGCTTATTTTTGCTATGTATGTGGAACTGAGGAATCGAACCGGGTATTCGTGCATGCTAGGCAAGCACTTTAACCACTAGGCCAAACTCCCGTCCCCTATTCTGTTTGTTTGTTTATTTTTTAAGCAAATAATTGCAGATAGTTCTTTCAGGATTCTCTCACAGTAAAATCTCCCAGGTGTGGGGGGTGAGAATAGGTTCCAGGCACCATTCTGTGATTCCTCTCTATACCCACTGTAGGAGCCAAGGCAGCATGTGGGCTGAGGGCTGAGTTGGTCGACATTATATTGTTGGAATCAAGGCTTTTGTTCACTTTAGAAGCTTCCGCTTCAACAAGCCTGTCACCTATAGGCCAGCAGGCTCCCCCTGACTGTCCTCTTTTGGCCCTCCAGGGACAGCAAACATCCCAGCCTACGGTGTTCCCAAGACCACGATGTCCCCCAAGTATATCATAGAGTGAAGGGAGCAAACAAGCACTGAAAGTGCTTCACTGAAAGAGGAGACTGAGAGAGCATGACTGGCTTACGGAGTTCAGATCTCCATAATCCATAGTAAACCCCATGCAGAAGGGCAAATTGAGCCATATTGGCTCCAAACTCTCAGTACTGCCCAGTAACAAGCTACACTGGACAGTGAGGCAGTGGCTGTGCATTCCTTTGGTCCTGGAGTCGGCTCTGGGACTGTGTAGTAATCCACAGGGGATGTCTCACTCCTCCACATGGAAGGTGGGGTTCTGCCCACTGTGCCCTCCATGGTCCCACATCCCCATTTATAAGCTGTCTGCAGGCCTGTTTCTAATCACCCCCATGAATGCCTTTGGTGGCAATATCCCACTCAGACTGTGACAGGTTCTCTCAGGGTCCCTGACCTGTGAATGTCCTCCGTTTCAAACAACAAGGTCCCCACACTCCAAAATATAGAGATGGATAAAAAGAAATTTCTTCTCTAATGCTAGACTGCTGTGTAGAAGGGGCCAGTCTCACACCAAATCCTCGCGCTAAATTTAAGGCTCAAAAGTGTTACATGGCTTCTCTTGCAGCTAGGTCTGCTAGTTTGTAGTCACCAAGCTTCCCGTCTTACCTTGAGTGTGTGGTTCAGCTTTAACTCCTCTTCACCAGGAAGGGGTGGAGTTGTGGATTGTTTCTACTTTCCTTCATATCACCATTCTATGTCTCCATACTTTTCCATGTACTGTCACCTCTTTCTTCATCCTTGATGCTTCTTTCTTTCTGCCCCAAGAATGTAGAATCTGCTTCACTATCTTATTCATAGAGTTACATGGTGGAAACTTCTAATCAACCATCTTAACCCATAATTGTTATTACTATTTTATTAATGTGTAAATTTTCTGTGCTGGTATGGAAATGATCACATGTAAAAATAAATACGCCTAAGTAAATTTTTGTGCAAACACATGGATATAACTTTGGGGAAGTGAAAGGTATGTTTCTGAGGCTATGAATTAAGGTCCTGAAACTTTAGAAATTGATATCTTTTGTGCAATTACCCTAATCGAGGTATAAATTCACCTGGTTTGGCTTTTCTCCTTACAGGAAATTACTGGAATGCTGCCTCTTTCCCAAACCCCTCATCCTATCTGCACTTCTCTACGTTCCAAGGAGAAACAAGTGCTGACATCTCTTTCTACTTCAAGACGCTAATTCCCCGGGGAGTGTTTCTTGAAAATCTTGGAAACACGGACTTCATTAAACTGGAGCTGAAGTGTAAGTACTGGTTCTCTGTTGATGCTTGAATAGTCACTTTTACCATCAGGCTTGCCCTGAACTGGGATGGTGGTATCCAATAATGAGAGCATAGAATTAGGATCAGAAGATAGATGTACCATACAGATTCTTGTTCTCAGGATGCTCTCAAGGAAGCAGCTGTAGGCAGACAAGCCCAAGGGTGGGTATGTGTTTCCCAAATAACATGAGGGAAGCAAATGCATGAGAAGTTCTTTCTAACAGAGTAATTCTCCAAGGATGTGGGTCAAGGGTAAATGGAGCAACAATTAAAGAGATTTGAGAGCCAGGAAGAAGGAGAATGATGCAAAGGAAAATGAATAATAAATACTAACATCTGTGTAACTGAGACCAATGCATAAAATGTATCAGATGGAATACTGGGTGTTCAGCTTTCCACTCTGTAAAAATTCAGGGTCTGAATTTATGAAGCCAAAGATACAGAAAAGAACCAATGTAGGCCCAGGGCACGTGCTGCTTAGTTCTGATGACCTTGAGGGCACAAACTGCTTAGTTCTGATGACCTTGAGGGCACAGGCATGAGGAGGCCTGGTGTCGAGGACTGCCTCTGTGGGAAGTGGCGTGGTGCATTCAAGAAAGATCACTACAGTGAATGAAGCCATATTCTGAATGGGATTCTCAAGGTAATAAAAAGGCAATAATACCTAAATTGAACTATAAATATACTACAATATGAGTTTTTGTTATAAAAGGAAAAAGAAGGGCAAGTATTGCCTTTGTGGGTCTCTGTATGCTCAGAAGTCCAGTTCAACTTTAAGAATTCACAGTGAATAGTTGAAAACCCAGAACTCTTGCTGATGGTTGAGACAAGTCAGAGTCTACAAGGCCACAATGCATATCCATTGTCCCTCCAAGCTCTCAGCCTGTGGAGGCCATGTCTCCCTCTCCCTTCATCTGAGGGATCATGCTACTGGCTTTAACAATTAGCCCAAATCCATTCCCTGGGTTACCTGGTGAAATGATTTTCTCTTTTGATACTTATAATTATCACTATGCTTCTGTATTTTAAACTATGCAATGAACTATTTCAAAAGAGAATCTCAGCTGAACATCATTCGGTAGCAACCCCTTTGAGTCCATTTTATCATTGTTATAATTAAGGACTTGTATAAAGGCTTACAATGCCACAAGTCGGGTGTAATGAGTATAATGCTTGGTAAGCAATGTCACCCCTTCCTTTGCTTTCCCCCATTTTCCCTCTCCTATCCCTACCCACAAGTCATATAGTTGTTTCTTTTTATAGTTGGTTTTTTACAAAGTGGATTTGGATTTATAATGACTGCATTTGTTCACCCTTCCTCTTTCATTCCTCTCTCCCTTTACTCCCCCTTAAAAAAAAACAAACATGTTTCCTGGGCCAGGAGTTTGGCCTAGTGGTAGTGCCTAGCATGCATGAAGACCAAGGTTTGATTCCTCAGTAAAAAACAAAAAAACCAAAAAACCAAAAAACAAAAAAAACGGGAGTGGTGCTGAGGCTCTAGTGGTAGAGCTCTAGCCTTGAGAAAGTCCAAGGACAGTGCTCAGGCCCTGAGCTCAAGCCCAGGACTGGCAAAAAAAAAAAAAAAAGAAATGCTTCCTTTTTCTGGAATTCATTTTGGCAAATAGTACTTTAGATGTTCAGAGAAATTATGCCTTTGGGTTCCTTCCCTACATCTACCCTCCTTTAATCTGCTTGTCTGTGTTTAAATGCAGAGCCATGTATAATTTATTATATCCCAGTGCATCTTAGATCTAGCTTCCAAATATGAGACAGCACATGCACCATTTGTCTCTCTGAGCTTGGCTTCCCTCACTTGACATGATTTGTTCTAAATCCATTCATTTCTCTGAAAATGACGTAATATTATTTTTCCTAATGGTTGAGTAAAATTTCATTGTGCATAGGTACCATATTTTTTTGACCGACTCGTTTATTGCCAGGCATCTGGGCTGTGTCCGTAACTTGGCCATTGTGAATAGTGCAGCCATACACGTGGATGTGCAAATGATGCATTGGGTTCTTTCATTTTTTTAAAGTAGGAAGTGATAACTTCGCAGAAGGACCGACTTTGGGATTACCTTCTCAAGGTCAAATCCAGATGCTGGATAAATTGTTGGATCTCTTTGTATCTCGATTTCCTAAACTGTAAGATGGGGATATTCATTCACGGGGTTGTTCTGATGGCTGCACATAGATATGTGTAGAACCTTTGTTTCAGTATCTGGCAGACTGTAATTATCATGCCAGGGATACTCATTGTGGATATGATCTAAGTCAGATATGACAGAAAGGGAGACTACAGGAAGATGTCATTTGTCGTAAAATAGTTAAAACACTATTGAATTGTGGATTGGAATTATATATAAAGGAATTTTCACTTCCGTCTGTTAAAATTAATTGAATCAGACTATTTTCTTACTTCTATATTAGTTGGGCCATATTTTAGAAGTAAATATCCCATGGCACAAAAAAACCCAGTTTCATATTTTAGCCATTTTCTCATTTCTGTTTAAGGACCTGTTCTCCCTGTCTTTGTTTCATGTCCTCTTTTTTGTAAAGCCATGCCTGAGTATCAGAGCAGACTACGTGGGGAGAGAGTAGGCCATTCTGCTTATCATTTGCGTCCAACAATGCCATCTATTTCTGATGGAGTAAAGTCTTCAGAGGTATTTTCAGAGCCTTTCTAAAGCGTGAAAACTCTGCAGCGAAGGTTAAATTGTAACCTTGTCATGTCATAGCTGACATATTTTTTGTCATATAGTTTACTGTGGGTGAAGACTCATGGGCACAGATTTGAGGTCTCTTTTCAGAGTCCTTTGTACCTACTAATAAATGCTAACACTAGAAAATCCTGTTTCTTAAGCCCCCCACAGTGGTGAATACTGGACACCCATCATTACATCTCCACTGAGGTCCAAGGAACTTTATAGGGAAGAGAAAGATTTCTTTATTTGAGAAAACTTCTTCAAAGTAAATAAGTACAAAGCAGTGTTAACCAGGTGCCAGTAGCTCTCGCCTGTAATCCTAGCTACTCAAGAGGCTGAGATCTGAGGATCAGGGTTCAAAGCCAGCCAGGGCAAAGTCCATGAGACTCTTCTCTCCACTAAACCATTCACTAAAAGCCAGAAGTGGTACCCTGATTCAAGTGGTAGAGCACTATCCTTGAGCAAAAGAAGCTCAAGCACATCACCCAGGCCTTGAGTTCAAGCCCCTAGGACCAGCAAAAAATAAGAAAAGAAAGTAAAAGAAATGATACCACTAGAAATGCAATTTTTATCCGGGTTGATCAGAATTGCAACTTGATAACACATAGATCTGAACAGTCTCAACTGTGTGCTTCAGGGTCTTGCAGATTTCAAACAAGATTTCCAGGCAAGATCCTGGAATGAAAAAGGTGATTACATCAGTTATTTGTCAAGAGTTGCCTCAAAGTAGCAAGATGTCTCCTCAGAAAGGGGTTGGAAATCTTCAAAATTGTATGGAAAGCAGTTCTTAGAGATAGAGGAAGAAACAGAGTAAGTCTCTGGGAAAAGAAGGGAATCAAGAAATAGACAAGCCTGATGGCTATCTGCAGGCCTGGAAGGGTTCTCTCTAATGAATACTAAGGCCCTGCATGCCGTCTCCAGGATGCAGTCACTTCTGGCCTGATGGGATTTCAAGATGAGCTAGGAAAGGGCTGTACATCAGCAGAGGGCTAATAACGCTGAAGCAACTTATCTTTTGTCCTCTAAGCATCATATTTTAGGGCTACCTTAACCTACTTCTGTCTTTGGATGTTTAATTTCTTCCATAAGCAGTATTCAGAGATTTGATGCTCTAGTTCAGTTTTTCTTTTTCCCCTGTCAGGATTCCTAGGATTGAGAGTACTCGCAGTGCACAGTTATCAGATAGCTGAGCTCTTACACATTTGTGTTTAAGCAATTTCTCTTTTTTTTCTTACCTTGAGGCTTGCTGATTTCTTTCTGATAGAAATTCCAACTTTGTTTCACTGTGTGTGTGTCTCAAAGGCATTTTGCTACCCTGCTTGCTTACATATTGCTTTCCAGAATGGCAATCCTGTTAATTAACTACATTGTACCCTTCTGTCGAGAGTGGAAGATTCTTGACTCCGCGAACAGCAAGCAATAAGTTGCCCAAGAAGTTAATGAGATACCATTAACATCCTATGCACAAGTAGGAAAACACACAGGATACCACTGGGGTAGTCTTACACTGGCAGTCTTACTCATTAGCATACTTTAAAGGTAAATTTTGAAACTTTGGTTTCATTTATTTACTGTTACTTTCTTCATTCCTTCAGTGAGTACTAACTGAGTGTCTACTATGTCCCAGATACTATGCTAAATGCTGGAGGCCACAATCAAATCAAGCAAGCAAGGTTCTTTCCCTCAAAGACCGTTTTGTTTTAGAAAACAGGCCAGAAAAACCAGTGGTTAGAATAACACTAAAATAGCTCAGCATTGTTGGGATGCTAGGTGAGAGGCTTTGTTCCAGACATTTTGTGCAAATTATCTCACCATGCTAACAAGCCTCTGAAGTTGAGCACTGTTTTGTATCTCTATTTTACAAAATGAGGAAACTGAGGCACAGGGCAAGGAAATTGTCTGACAGGATGATACAGCTAGGAAGTGCCGAGCTGAGGTTTGACCTCGAAAGATTTTTGTCCCCGTGTGATTGCTGTGAACAAGAAAGTGAGCTGCCACCCATGACAGTGAGCTGCCTGACAGTGCCAAGGGAGAATATTAAACCGGATCAGAGTGACAAGGGATGCCAACCTGGGAATGGAATGCTTTAATTAAATTTTGATGGATGAGCAGAAGTCAGCAAGGTAAAGAAGGAGAGGGAAATGCAGGAAGCAGGAAAAGAAGGTTGTTTCAGAATTATGCCAAATGAGCAACACTACTGGAGACGGACTGAAAGGATTCAAGAAGTACAGAGAGCCCTGGTTCCTTGCAAAGAGCCGAGAGAGAGGCCTGGAAAGCAGGAAGGTTCAGTGTCCAGAACTCTCTGTGTAGAGAAGTTGTGGCTTGACTTGAATTTGATGATGGTAAATAGGGACATTTCATGATCAGATCTGCCTTTACCAGAAAAAAAGGATTGCAAGACAGATGCGTGAGTTTATTGGTTATCACCATACAGAAATGAATGAGACCAGCTGGCTTTATTACAGATATTTCTAGCTTACAGTTTGGGATAGAGAAAGTTCAAATGGCTCCATCTGAGCTCTTTGGAGGACTCCTTTTCTGCGGTGACTCCCAGAATGCACTTGGAGAAGTGACCAAGAAGCCAGACAAAGACTCAAGTTCTTAGAAAGTCTGGATCTTGGGAGAACTCCCTCCAGGGAACAGCTTTCCCTTCCAGAGGGATTCCCTCTGGGACCCCACAACCTCTCTTTGGGCCCCACCTCTTAAAGGCACAATCTCCCACTGCCACAGGGGACTAAGCCTCCGATATGTGAAACACTGCGAGATAAATCACATACAAACCACAGCAAGAGACGGGGAGTGAAGAGAGTCTGTACTGACTCTAACGAAATGAATGGAATGACGGCCATGAAAAGGTGTAAACATAAAAGGTGACTCCGAATAGATAGATTCCCCCAGATTTTTAACATGACAGGAAGCTAAGCTGTAACTGAAGGTTCTAGAAGGAAGCTGGTATTTCTGGTGTTGATGCTGTATGAGCAGGGCAACTTTCACAGAGGAGTATGGCATTCAAGGGGAATCCAAACTACCTTCTCGATATTAGAGTTTGAGCCTCTGTGTAAGAGGCTATAAGAATACGAATAAGAGGCTATAAGCTATTAAAATATCTAAACAAGGGACAAATCTCATCAGTGCTGCTTCTCAACAGAGAGGTCTGAAATAGACGATCAGGAGTCACCAAACAATTATGAAATCATCTGGAAATGAGAATGTACAAGAATGACAATCCCATTCAAATACGAAGGCAGTGGTACCCCAGAAACCAACTGGAAAAGGAAGAAGAATAGTTTTGAGTACTGCTGCAATGTTGCTAAAGCAAGGATGTGAAGGGACCGTGTAGTTTAAGATGGAGAGGACACTGTCATAAGCTTTAACGTTCAAAGAAATCTGTGCAGAGATCTGAGGAGGAATTTCTGGAGAGAATACAGGTGTTTATTGGCTAAGAAAAGCAACCAGAAACCATGCTAATGCTTTAGCATAGGCTTCCGCATTGGCCAAGCTGAGCTTTTGCCAATCTCAGGAAATGTTTGCATCTGGCAGTTGTGTTTCCCCCAAGATGAGGAGGCAGCAGTCTCAGAGCCTGTGGATCTTAGAAAAGGACCTTGAAGAAAAGGAGTTCATTTCCAAGATGTAGCTATTTTTTTTCTCTTTGCAATACACATGTTCAAGAAAACCACAGAAGAAAATACTCTGCTAGAAACTGATGAAACAGAAGAAGTAAATTAATAGCAATTTATCTTCCACTATTTCAGAATTGGAATGACTTTTCATATTAAAAGAACTTCCAACAGGAAGATAAAAAATGTAGAATTCCTCTCTAATCTGGGCCACAGCACTGAGAGTATTATTTAAGATGCTTATTTTAAATACTATGAATTTCTCTTAAGGTAAGTCAGCTATTAGAGCTTGGATTTTTCCCTTAAATCATTTAAGCCAGCCAAGCACCAATGGCTCACACTCATAATTCTAGCTACTCAGGAGGCTGAGATCTGACGATCATGTTTCAAAGCCAGCCAGCCCCCTCAAGAAAGTCCACGAGGCTCTTATCTCCAATTAACCATCAGAAAACTAGAAATGGAGCTACATCTCAAAGTGGTTGAACACTGCCCTTAAGCAAAAAATAAATAAATAAATAAATAAAGCTCAGGGACAATTCCCAAGCCATCTATCTACATGGGTTTGAAACAAATTTTATCTAACAGACATTCTTAGGACTTTGTTTTTTAGTTTCTCTAACTTCTTAAACTTCTTAATTTGGATTATGGACCAAAATAAGGTTTAAAAATATAATTTAAAGATGAACTTTTGAGCTATGTTAAAATATTTTAGCTATTTTAGTTTTATTATTAAAGTATTTACAAATAAGGGGTTGGAGACGTGGTTCAGCTGGTAGAGTACTAGCCAATGAGATAAGTGTCAGGTACCGAGGGTAAATCCCAGTCTCAGGAAAAAAAATGCAAATAATTAGTAAATAAAATTCGATTCAGTTTATCTAGATTTCCTTGCCAATTCCATTACAGAGATAGACACCTAGGGTGATAAAGAATGGACTTTAAAATAGAAACGTTCCTAGATGTGAATATGTACTCCTGTCTAACATGGCCTACTAAAGTTTAGTGATCTGGAATTTTACAGACAGAGCTGGGAATTCTACCTAAGTCCCTCAGGTAGAGTCGGTTCTTTCTACTAGAGGCGATGTCAGAACAGGGCCTTGCTCTTGGCCTGTCTCCTTGGTACGTCCTGTGAATATTCTCAATTCTCCCTTACTCAACATCCCTTCCTTCCCCTATGGAGCTGGTGAGCTTGGTCTTCTTGTGCTTTGTTTTACAGGTATTGTTTTCCTTTACAGTTGTAACACCTACCTGGAACTCACAGACACAATCCATTTGAACTAACACCTGTTCTTCCCCTGGACACGGCCTCTGCTCTTGAAGTAGGGTAGATTCTAGCATGCAAATGCCCCAGGACCTTACTACAGACCTAGTTCTTGAGAATCTCCCCTGGTTCTTGAGAATGTGCCCAGCTTGTTTATATGAGTAAAGGCAGTTTCAAACCATAAAAAAAGAAAGAAAGAAAGAAAAGGGGGGCAGGAGTTTGGTTTAATGATAGAGTGCTCACCTAGCATGCAAGAAGACCCAGGTTCAACTCCTTGGTACCACATACACAGAAAAAAGGCCAAAAGTGATGCTGAGGCTCAAGTGGTAGAACTCTAGTCTTGAGAAAGCCCAAAGACAGTGCTCAGACCCTGAATTCAAGCCCCATGACTGGCAAAAAAAAAAAAGAGTCCACGAAGTGGGATTTTCCCATATGTGGCATTGTATGTACATTATCATATGTCTGATTTCTTTCACATAAGTTCAATAATAAGCTAAGATAGTTTATATAGAGAGAAGTCAAAGTGGTGACAACCCCAGGGTGCAACCAAAGAAATTGCTTTTTGGTGGTTAGCAATCAGATTCTGACAGAAATTCCTGCCTGCTTGGGCTTCAAACTATGATTTTCAGATCTCAGCTTCCTGAGCAGCTAGGATTACAAGGTGTGAGTCATCAGTGCCCAGGAAGTGGCAGAATATTCTTTAGCTTGAACCAAGTACATATATGCAAACTTATTCATCTATACACTTAAAATGTGCACATATTTTATTATACACCGAACATAGTTTAATGAAAAAAAATGGGAAAAAATAGAAATCCAGCTGTGAGAAAAACCTCAAAGGGCAAAAAGGTTAATAGCATATTTGTTCATTTTGGTTTGGGGGTTGTTATTTTTGGGTTTTCTTTTTAATTCTTCAAAAAGAGACAAGGATTCTGAACTGACTGACCCAAGACCGGTATGGCATGTCCCCTTGTTCCACAAAGTTAACGAGGATATCTTTAAGGTCTCTTCCTTCCAGCACAGCAACTCTAGAGGCTTGCTTTTTTTTTTTTGCCAGTGCTGGGGCTTGAACTCAGGGCCTGGGCACTATCATTGAATACTTTTTGTGCAAGGCTAGTGCTCTGCCACTTGAGCCACAACACCACCACATCTGGCTTTTTCTGAGTATGTGGTAGCGAGGAATTGAACCCAGGGCTTTGTGCATGCTAGGCAAGCACTCTACCACTAGGCTATACTCCTGACCCCAGAGGCTGTCAGCTTTAAGTGGGGTTCCCTACTTCTCTTTCTTCCTCAGGAAAGGCAAGCCTCAGTAAAAGCTTAAGAGGCAGTGATTCTCAGTCCCTCTAAAGAACATCTGAGGAGAACTTTCACAGAACTAATGGCATCCCTTTGCAGGAATTCCAGTGGACCTATGTTCTTGACCTGGATATAGTTGGGATGTGACTGAGAATCACTGGCACCTGGTGGCAAATGCTTCTAAGCATCCATCACAACCAGCCTCAAGTTCAAACATCCAAACCGGAAGTCATTGTCACTCCCACACAGGCCCTATCTGTGCTCTTCACCTCACACTCTTCCTCGTCACCCAGGATTGAGATTGGGTAGAAGGACTTAAGTCCTCAGTGTTTCTTTCCATGGAAAATTGGGCCTTTGATATAGGAAAATGCTAGCCATCCTGTAAGCCATCATTCCACAACAATCCCAAGGAAAACATCAATTCCAACACATTGCAAACACCCAGATGGGCCATAGATGTAAAGGAATGGAATCTACTTAGCCTTCTTGTCTACCATGGTAGCTCACTGAAATCCTTAGATTATTTTTTTGGGGGGAAAGGGAGTTGAAACTCAAGTCCTCAATACTATCCCTGAGCTTTTCCTTGCTTAAAGCTACCACTCTACCATTCTAGCCACAGCTCTATTTCTGGCATTTTGGTGGCAGACATTTTGCTGGCATTAATTGGAGATGAGTCTCACAGACTTTCTTGCTCAATCCCGTTGGCTTCAAACCATAACCCTCAAATCTCAGCCTCCAGAGTAGTTAGGATTATAGACGTGAGCCTGGCTTGTGAGCCCCTGGCTCTGAAACCCCTAGTGCTTCATTCACACAACTAATCACCCATCTCCACAACTCCAGTCCCTTTCTTGTGGCAGCTGTCCTCCACAGTGAGGACTCATTTCTACAAATCTAACCCTACTACTCATTTTCTTTCCCAAGCCATAATGGTTTCCCAAAAGTCTTAAAAGACCAAGTACAAAGAAGTTACCTTGGAATGTGATTCAAGGATTCTTTTTCCTATAAACACTACCCCTTGTACACCTGTACTGCCTACTTCAGTCAACCTCACAATACTGGAGATTCCTGGACACCTCTCTAGATGTACTGTGTTTAGCTTCTCTGGAATTCTCTCCCCTCATCAAAATCCCCACACAAAAGACTTGTTTTCTTGATTTCAAGTTTTAAACATAAATATGCCAGAAGTCCTTATTCACCTAACAAGATCAGGATGATTACAGGATAGTTAATTTGGCACACTGGCTGGAAGATAATAGCATACTACTTACTGATGAGCATATTTACCAGCGTTTGAACGCAGTCCTAGATTCTTGCTCATTATGTGAGGGAAATGGTGGAAGTTTCACAAGGACGTTTTTCGGGTATAATTTCTCTGCTATTTCACTGGCTCTGATTCTCATGCTTTCAACATTATGCATAGGGTAGATCATAATATCTTTCCTCTCAACAAAAGTGGGGATGGGGGCAAGCTAAAGAATCAGAAAGACTCCCAACTAGAATCAGTCTGCTTATGACCAGCCAGAAAACCACAGGCCTACAGGAGAGGTAGCTTCCATTCATCCATTTTGAGACAGCGACCAGAGAAAGAATGCATTATTACTGCTTAATAATAACCACACAGAGAAATGGAGAAGAGAGTAGAGATGTATGTGTATGAATTTTTTTAAGTTCTAATAAGATTAGAGACCTTCCATCTGGCATTCTAGGAGCTGGCACTAGTTCTATGGGCTCAATATTTTCAAAAAACAAAAGCTTCAAGAAACAAGTTGTTGTCATAGTTAGTATGTGTTACTAAGACCGGAGAATTTATGTAACTAAAGATGACACTAGGGACCAATTAATTCAAAGCTGGTTTTTGTTTAAAAAAGAGAATATACAAGAAATCAGAAAGTGGAGCTTCATTTAAATAAAGTGAGTGATTGGAGCAGACAACTTGAAATAGCTCAAAACCAAGAAATATCTCAAAGGGCCAAAGAAAACCCACTGTAAGTACAACAGTGCTAGGTTTGTACAAGACATCAAGCAAACACTGTGGAATTAAAATCATATAAGGAAACATTGACCAACGAGATGTCAAGCAGAAAGCCTAGAAAAAAATCTCTACATGTGAAAACAATAATTCTATTTTTAAAGATACATTTCATTGAAATTGTAATGCTTCAAATAGTAAACAAGATAGGAGAAAAGGAAATTAGGTAATATCTTCTAGAGTATAATATAGGATTGAGTAGCAATAATACATTCATCTTAAGTATTTTAGGAAAAAAATATCTTTCTACCACATTCCTGATTTGTTTTTTTTTTACCTTTATCATTGAGTTCAAGTACTATTTGATTTCTGATAGGACTTCATCCAAGAAGCTTCAGAGCTGGTTGTTCAAAGCCTGGAATATTTTTTCCCGTGGACATAATGTGTATGTCATGTACATCCTATAGCTAACCATGAAGACCTTTGTCAATGCTGTTTTGAATGTGTTTCCTGCTTCATGGGCCAGCTAGAATTTGGGGTCATGAAATCTAATAAGCTTACAATCTAGGATAGAAATCTTGCACACACAGAATGCTTCCCAGGTTCTGGAATGCTGAGTTTCTCTGCTACATAGGAATAGCTTTTCCTGCTGGAAAAGGGCTATAATATTTAAAGTTCTTTTTAGCATACATTCTTTTTTCATACGTTTAATATTTTATCATCTTGGTTATACAAAGGAGTTAGCAGTTTATGAATGCAATGCATCTTGAGCAATGTCGCCCTTTCAACATTCTCATCCATCCCTCCCACTCTAACCCTTCCCTTGCTCCTCCTTTTTTGTTTTGTTTTGGTTTTGTTTTTTTGTGAGTCATGGTCCACCTGGACACTGTCCCTGAGCTCTTCATCTCAAGACTACCGCCCTACCCCTGGGCCTGGGCACTGTCCCTGAGCTTTTCAGCTCAAGGCTACCACCCTACCCTTGAGCCAAGCCCCACTTCCCATTTTCTAGAGGTTAATTGGAGATAAAAGTCTCAGGTCCTGGGCCCGGAGTTTGGCCTAGTGGTAGAGTGCTTGCCTTGGTACCACATACATAGAAAAAAGCCGGAAGTGGTGCTGGGGCTCAAGTGGTAAAGCTCTAGCCTTGAGAAAGTCCAAGGATAGTGCTCAGGCCCTGAGTTCAAGCCCCAGGACTGGAAAAAAACAACCAAACAAACAAAAGTCTCAGGTTCTTTTGTGCCCAGGCTGGCTTTGAACCTTGATCTCAGATCTCAGTTTCCTGAGTAGCTAGGATTACAGGCATGAGCCACTGGGCCTGGCTCCTTGCTCTTCTTAATTTTTGTAGGATATGTGCTTAATATCCAGTATCTACAGGGAACTCAAGAAACTAATCCTCCCCAAACCCAACAAACCATTCACTAAATGGACAAAGGAACTAAAGAGAGACATCAAAAGAAGAGATTAAAATGGCAGAAAAGCATATGAGAAAATGCTCCATGGTCATAAAGGAAATGCAAATAAAAACAACCCTAAGATACCACCTTACCCCAACAAGAATGGCCAAGATTTTGAACTCAGACGATGACAGATGCTGGCGGGGTTGTGGAGAAAAGAGAACCCTACTACACTGCTGGTGGGATTGTAAACTAGTTCAGCCACTCTGGAAAGCAGTGTGGAGGTTTCTTAAAGAACTGAAAACTGACCTTCCCCATGATCCCGCCATACCACTTCTGGGCATCTGCCCCGAGCATCATAACCCAAGATAGGATAAGGGCACCTGCTCAGCTATGTTTATTTCTGCACTATTCACAATAGGCAGGCGATGGAAACAATCTAGATGCACTACTGCATATGAATGGATACAGAAAAGGTGGTATATATATATATACAATGGGATTCTACATAGCCAACAAACAAGATAAAATAATGGCATTCACAGGGAAGTGGATGAATCTAGAGCGAATCATGTTGAGTGAGACAAGTCAAAACCAAAGGAACAAAAGGCGCATGGTATCCTTAACATGTGGGCTATTAGATCCAAATAGTGCAAGAATGAGGACTCAATATTTGCATACCCAATGCTATGGACATGATATTGGAAATATAAACACAACTACACAGACATAAAAACCTATGACTCTATAGACATAATGTTTTATTACATTGATTAATATGTATCTATGATATACAAACCCTTAGCCTAATTTTGATTATGTTCTAAAAACTAAGTGCCTGTGATTGTATATAGAGATTCCCTTTTTGAATACTTGTTTGTTAAACACATCATTTGAAATGTGATGTAAAAATCAATGTTAATAAATTCTTCAAAGAAATACTTTAATCAGTAAATGTTTGAAAACTAGAAAGAAACAGGTTCAATATACAAATCTGAATCATTTCCATACAGTAATAACAATTGAGAAGAACTAATATATACATACATGTTTTATGATTGTATGAGTAGATACAAGCCAAGTATAAACTTGACAAGAGATAAATTACACCAGCACAAAGATACAAATGTTTTTAGGGAAAGTGACTGTCTAGTTTTTGTCTTCATAATATGAAAGACTAATATTAAGATTTAATTTTCCATAATTTGACCTATAGGTTCAATGTAAACCCAATCAAAAGCTCAAAAGCTGGACATAGTAGCTCAAGCTTTTAGGCCTAGCTAGCTACTTGAGATATAGATATCAAGGGATCACAGTTTCAGTCCAGCTCTATAATAATTAATAAAGTTAGATTTTTTGAGAGTGATACCAAAAGCAGACAGAATTAAATAACAGCTATTCTTGAGAGGATTAGTGAGGTTGGAAAAGAGGAAGGAGAACAATGATCAAGATGCATTGTACTCATACATTGACATGTGGAATTGAATCCCCTTCATGCAACTACTTAAAAATGACCCAGCATTTCCACTTCTGGGCAATGAGCACAAACAAGAATACACTAAAGCTACCACCACAACCATGTCTATTACAGCATTATTTATCACGACCAAGATATGGAATTAGCCTAGATATTCCTTAATGAACAAGTGGATCAAGAAAATGTATTTATACACAATGAAATGCTACTCATCCACCAGAAAGAATGACATTAAACCATTCATAAGGAAATGGAAAGACTTGGAGAGGATTATGTTACCTGAAGTAAGCCAGACATAGAGAAACACAAGTTTTATGGTTTCCCTCATTAGTGGGAACTAGAACACACCTCTAAATCCAGAAGTAAGCACTCTGAATAGCCCCCAAGCAACTATAACTGAATCAACTGAAGTATAATAAAATCTATGAAGAACACAAATAGTAAAATTCTTTTGAGAGACTAAGTGAAAGCCTCACAAAATGAAGACTAGTTCATTGCAGTATTGTTTACCACAGCTAAGATATGGAACTAGCCCAGATGCCCCTCAGCAGATGAATGGATGAAGAAAATATGGTACATATACACAATGGACTTCTATGCTGCCATCTGAAAGAATGACATCACCACATTTGTAAGGAAATGGAAAAAAATCCTATCAAGTGAAGTAAGCCCGACTCAAAGAAACAATAGACTCTATGGTTTCCCTTATTTGTAACAAGTAGTATATGTGTAGGATTTTCCTAGCAGAGTATCACAATAGCTCAATAGCTATGTGCATATGACCATATAAGATGGTGCTAAGTGAAATGAACTCCAGGATATGGAAATGAGATTTTCCTTTGTGATTGTTGCTTTTAATGTACTAGGTGATGTCATTTCTTTTTTCCTTTTGTTTTTCTCCCTATGGTTTCTCCCTGAATCTGATTTTGGTACCTTGTATATAGTATATATATATATATATGTTTATTAGAATTAGGGAAAGGAAGGAGAACAACAAAATAGTGATACAAATGTAACAAAGGGTGAACCAAGTGAGAGCATAGTGATACAAATGTAACAAAGGGTGAACCAAGTGAGAGCAATCCTCACAAGACAATATGTTGGAAATGAACTCTACAACTTGGCGGGGAGTGGAAAGACCTTTCATGATGTTGGATTGGTGGGATTCATATCTTGAAAATGGCAATGCTTCCAAAGTAAACTACAAATTCAGAATTCCAGTATCATTTTTCACTGAGATTAAGAAAACAATCAAAAAATTCACATGTAACTATATAAGGCCCCAAGTGCAAAAATGATTCTTAGCAGAAACAGCAGTGCTGGAGCTGCAACAATGCCAAATTTCAAACTATAAAAATGAAAATAAAAAAACAAAAACAACCAGCTGGGTGTGGTGGCTCATGCCTGTAATACTAGCTACTCAGGAGGCTGAGAGTTGAGGATCAAGGTTTGAAGCCAGCCTGGGCACTAAAGTCCATGAGACTCTTATCTCCAATTAACCAGTAAAAAACCAAAAGTGGCTCAAGGGATAGGGTAGTATCCTTGATCTGAAGAGCTCAGGGACAGTGTGTCCAGACCCAGAGTTCAAGCCCCACAGCAGACAAAAAAGAAAAAGAAAAACAAACAAACAAAAAAACCCAACCAACTTGGTACTGGTATAAAACAGGCCTGGGGACCAGTGGAACAGAATAGAAGACAGAAATACACCTACAGACTGCTAGCCATCTCATATTCAATAAGGGACCCAAAAACATAGACTAGAAGAAAGATTCTTTAGGAAATGGTGCTTTGAAAACTGGATATCCTCATGCAGACAATGAAACCAGCTCCTTACTTTATCACCATGAACCAACATCAAATCACAATGGATCGAAGACCTCAGTGTAAGTCCTGAAACCATGAAACTATTATAGGAAACATTAGGGGAAACATTAAGACTACTTGGCACAGGAAGGAAGATGGAAGAGCATTACCCTTTCTTAAACCCTAGCATGTAACATATGGGCCTCTGGTCTGAATTAATTGAAGAGAACTTTGCATGTGGCTCCATCTAGGTAAATAAGGACTTGAAATGCACTTAGCTCCTGGCTGGATAGCAGTTTTGTGAAGCTAAATGAGGGATGGAGAAATCATCTTTTCAAGAATGGTGAGTAGTCACAGGTCCTTTGGCAACCAAAAAGGTAAACTTTAGCCTTACCCAGAGAAATTCAAGTTGGTTTCCAGCAAATGCAGCATTTCATTTAAATTGAAGGATGACTGACATGTAAAGATAAGATAAAGGCATCTTTCCAGAGAGGAACAACACAGGCAATACAAATAGAAGAGGAAAATCATGGAGGCATATAAACAATTGGAAATCAGATTGCTCAAGGCCAAAGAACAGTTAAAAAATATGTTTTCTTTACAGAAATGCCCCACTCCACAGCATATTCTGTGTTAAGTTTGACAGAGGAAAGCTAGCTAGAATGAAGGCTTCTTAGGAAACTATTCATTTTACTTACTTTGAGGATGGTATTAAAATGATCAAAATTGGTTTTCTGCATCTCTGAATTTGATTCCTCTGATGAGAACTGATGGGAATGCAAACAACATCTCATGAAGAAGGGTTGATATTAAGTATTCTACAGAGCCTGTCCTGGTAACTTCAACCAGAGCCAATGAATAATAGAAGCAGTGTATATCTGTCAAGTGTAATTATAACACTGAATTATGCTCATCTTGCATTCTGGTTCTGGCATACATTAGTTTAAACATTAGAACATGCTGGTACTTCAGACCTGTGAGGATTTTACTCTGAAAAATAGCATGTCCTTATTTTGAGCCATCTTTTATAGGGGAAAAACTTATCTCTGATTAAAAATATTTTATGGTAAAGTCTGACAACTCTAGTTTTAAAAGTAAATAATTGTTTTAGTTTTCTAAAAACTGGGAAGAAATAATGAGCACCATTTCAGTCTAGTGTTAGAGTTCTTCTAACTTTTTGTATTTAAATGAGATCTTGCTGTTCATTTTAATTAACTAATCCTTCTGATTAAATGCTTAAAAGTACAGGATAGAGTTATTTTAAAATGCCACAGATAGGGACTGCATTAGATTGCAGAGTTTCTGTATGGCAAAAGGAGATAGCTAGCAAATTAACTAGAAAACCTACAGAGTGGGAGAAGATCTTCACTAACCATACAACGGACAAAGGCCTCATATCTAAAATATATCAACAGCTCAAAAAATTGAATCACTCCAAAACTAATCTCCAAAGTAACAACCATCCCATTAAAAGATGGGCCAAATACTTAAAGAGAGTCTTCTCTGAAGAAGAAATAAGAATGGCCTATAGACACATAAAGAAATGCTTGACATCTCTAGCCATAAAAGAAATGCAAACCAAAACAACTCTAAGGTTCTACCTCACTCTAATAAGAATGGCCGTGATCAAGAAAACTAATAACAACAGATGCTGGAGGGGATGTGGCCAGGAGGGATCACTACTATACGGTTGGTGGAAATGTAAACTTGTTCAACCACTATGGAAAGCAGTATGGCAGTTCCTCAAAAGACTAAACACAGAGCTCCCCTATGACCCAGCAATTCCATGACTTGGCATTTACCCAATCGCCTAGAAACAAGGACATACTAAATCCACTAGCACAACGATGTTCATTGTAGCACTATTTACCATATTAAAGATATGGAACTAACCCAGATGCCCCTCAGTTGATGAGTGGATCAACAAGATGTGATATTTATACACAATGAAATTCTATGCTGCTGTCAGAAAGAATGGCATCGCTCCATTTGTAAGGAAATGAAAAGATTTAGAAAAAATCATATTAAGTGAAGTAAGCCAGACTCAAAGGAACTTAGGCTCAGTGGTTTCCCTCATTTGTCATAATCAGTAGAAACCTTGGGCTCTCCTAGCAGAGGTTTACAATAGAACAAAATCTAGATACATAAGGCCATATAGGATGACACTAAACGAAAGGACCTCCAGGATATAGAAACAAAAGCCATATAATGAGTGATTGTTGTCCTTAGTGTACTATTTTATCTCTCATCTCTTTTGCTGTCCCTTGGTTATCTCATATTGTTACAGTATTTCACCTTGTTACCTGATATATTGTATATATGCTTAGTTGGTTATTTGAAATAGGATAGGGAAGGGAGGTAAACAAGATGAGGGGCGGTGGTGGGGGGAGGAAAATGGGGACTAAGACATGAGAAAGGGTGCCAATGAGGTAATGTACCTTCTATCTGATGAATATAATGAAACCCTTCTATTCATTATAATAATATATATATGGAAAAGATGCCAGTGATAATTGCAAAAGAAAGTGAAAATTATCCTAGCTTTAAAATTATGTAGATATTATGTGTTTATTGCTAAGTGAATTAAAAATCCAGAGAAGCAAGGTGACTTTAAAAAGTCAGACCTTGCTAGGCACTGGTGGTTCATGTTTGTAATCCTAGCTACTCAGAAGGTTGAGCTGTGAGCATTGTGGTTCAAAGGCAGGCCAGGCAGGAAGTCCATGATACAGTTATCTCAATTAATCACCAGAAAACCAGAAATGGAACTGTGGATCAGGAGGTACAGAAACAAAAAAAAAGTCAGGCTTAATCCTCTATTCCAATCTATTCAATATCATTTTGGTGTTTACATTTTCAGACATTTTTCTATGTAGTTATATATAATTTTGCTTACAAAAACATGAGATCATATGGCACATACATTCTGTTTGTCATACTCCTTTTGTTTCATGTGTTATTTCAAGCACACATTTCTGTGTCACCCTTTTAATTCCACAACAGTAATTTATTACAACTGAGGACCAGGGCCACATTGGAATCTCCAAGAAGGCAAATGTAGTCTGAAAATAATAGATGTTTTGTTTTGTTTGCCAGTCATGGAGCTTGAACCCAGGGCCTGGGTACTGTCCTTGGACACTCTTTTTTTGCATTTTTATTGTAATGTTTAGAGGGATTACGGTTACAGTTGCCAGATAGTAGGTGCATTACTTCTCACACATTGATACCCTTTCTCTTGTTTTTTTTTCCCCCATTTTCCACTCCCACCTTCTCCCAATCATCTTGTTTTCCCCACTCCTTTTCCTATTTCAAATAATCAAATATATATACAATATACCAGGTAGCACAATCAGGTATAGTAACAATATGAGATTAACCAAAGGGCAACAAAAGAGAAGAGAAATAACATAGTACCTTAAAAACAATAATCACACAAGATAAAGCTCTTGTTTCTATATCCTAGATTACCTTTCATTGAGTCTCATCCTATATGACCTTATGTATCTAGGTTTTGTGCTATTGTAATCCTCTGCTAGGAGAGTCCTAGATGTGTACTAATTATTTTTGCTCAAGACTAGCACTCTATCACTCAAGCCACAGCTCCACTTCGGGCTTTTTCTGATTATGTGGTACGTAGGGATCAAACCCAGGGCTTCATGCAGGCTAGGCAAGCACTCTGGCCCCTGAAAAAAAAAATAGTTTTATATTAGAAAACAAAGCCAAAATGAATCATTGCTTTGATAGTGCAACTTATAAGATGTATAGCTCAGGAATTCCTACTGGCTGGTAAAATGTTTACCTGAGGTCTTGAATTTGCTGTATTCTTCATCTATCCCCTAGGGAGAGTGAGGCCTAAGAGGATCAGTGGGATAATTATGTTTATTCCGTCAACTAATGGCAGCATGGATTTGAAAAGCTTGTGGTGTACCGTATCTCAGGTGCCAGCTGTTCCCATTTACCAAACTCTGTGACAACTTAACTTTTGATAGATTTTTGCAATTCCTGATCCATTGATGACTTATAACTAATTTTCCATCATGCCACATGATTATATACTATGTATCTTGTTATTATTATAGTTTTATTGTCATTAAGTAGTTGTACAAAAGGGATTACCATTCAACATCACTTTATAAGTACAATACTTGTGTGTGCTGGTCCTGGGGCTTGAACTCAGGGCCTGAGCATTGTCCCCGGGCTTTTCTGCTAAAGGTTAGTGCTCTACCACCTGAATCACAGCTTTACTCCTAGCTTTTTGGTGGTTAAATGTAGAGAAAAATTTCATGTACTTTCCAGCCCAGTCTGGTTCCGAACCACAATCCCCAGATCTCAGCCTTCTCAGTGGCTAAAATTATAGGCATTATAAGCATAATACATGTCAGTCGATGTCACCTCCTCTATGCCACCCAAACCAAACCCCTACCCTCAAGTTTCTTATTTTCCCAGGATATGCAATGGGTATTCTAACATTACCCTGCCTCTACCTACCTCTCTTCATTCATCCGTCCCCTCTACCCCTTGGCCTCCCCAATACATACCTCAGGTATGTGCTTCCTGGCATTCCACCTTACATATCTTATTAGGTAGAATCTCTCACACAGCAGTAAACAGTGGAGGAATCTCGGGTGAAACTAGAGGAGGTGCCCATGTGAGAGTGCTGCAAGCGGGTTTTGTGGTCCCGCCACACCCTCCCCCCCAGTGGTTTGCCTGGTAAAGGGATGGAAAACCATTCTGGGGCAGGAGCTGATGACAAGCTGAACCAGACCTACAACAGTGCTCCCAAAGGAACTAGTGTAGAAAAAAAAAATTACATTCCCAGAGTTCCCGAAATCACAAGATCCTTGGTTCTTGGTACTAACTACTCCTAAGAGTTCTTACATGTTTATATGAGTAGAGTTCTGAGAGGCAAAATCATTGTAGGAAATATATATATATATATAATGGTTATATTTTCAATAGCTGTGATCAGAAACAAAAACAGACTGCTTCTGATGAATCACAGTTGTGGGTGGGGGTGAAGGGTGGTAGTAAATATTCCCCATTTCAAAAAAACAAAGGCTTTGCTTGTGTAGAATCCCATTGGTATATGTAATCATAAGGGTTCCTTTCTCTCATTTAGACATGAAAATATTCTACTAATTCTCCCACAGCTTTAATGGAACATTGATCCTAACTTCCAACCCTAAGTAAGATTCTGAGATCCAGTACTTAATGTTTTAATGCTGATATATATATTTTTTTTGCCAGTCCTGGGCTTGAGCTCAGGGCCTGAGCACTGTCCTTGGACTTTCTCAAGGCTAGAGCTCTACCACTTGAGCCTCAGCACCACTTCCGGCTTTTTTTTTCTGTGTATATGGTACCGAGGAATCAAACTCGGGTCTTCATGCATGCTAGGCAAGCACTTTAACCACTAGGCCAAACTCCCGGCCCCAGAACTTACTTTTACAAAAGGTTTCACACTTTAAGAAGGTCTTTTATATCCAGAAAGAGTCTCCTTCCCTCTCACAAATCTCACTTTCCCACCTAAAATCTCTACAGACCTTGCACCATGGTTTTCCTTTGGTCTCACTGACAGTGAGTTTTCTCAGAATTAGGGATGTAGCTCAGTAGTAGTGGGCTTTCCTAGCATGAAAGGCCTTAAGTTCAACTCTAACACTACAAATAAATAAGTGAATAAAGAATAGTTATACATGCATGCATTCATGCATGCATACGTGTAGTTATGCATGTGTGTGCAACGTACTGGTGGGTAAACTCAGAGTATGGCAACTAGAAAACAGGCATCTCCATGGCAAATAGGTGTATCCACAGATCCCACCATCAGACATCTTCCAGAATCTTAACATCCCACCCTGGGAGCTTGCTTCTGACTTTTCCTGGTCGTCTGTGTCTCCTGGTCATCAGTCATCCATAGCTCAGTCACTCAGACATTATAATCCATGCATCGAGTCCTACGTTACCTCCTCCAGAGCCTTAGTTTAGGTCAATTTCACCCTTGTATTTTTTTCCAACTTGAGCTCTTTCAGCTTTCATTAGGTGACCTATTTTGAGCTCCAATCCCATGATTCTTTTTGCTGAAACTCTCAATGCCAAATCCCTCAATGAACCTGCTCCCTCTGACACCACCAGAGACCAGCCTCACTAATCACCCCTGTCCTTCCCAGAAGTATCTGTCCTTCAATTCCTCATTCTTACTTTGCCGCCAAACCTGAATGTGGTCCTGAGGAAAGCCTCTCTGCCATCCATCCCACCTCACGTTGCACTTTTCTGCATCTCTGGGCACCTGCTGTCACAGTTTCCCTAAAGAAGGTTTGGTGTTTTCTTTTATCACCAATACACATCCCCACAATCATTATCTGAGATTTCCATGGAGACATCGGACCCTGGGCCTTCTCTGCTAAGGGCTTAAATCTCTGCTCGTCCCTATCAAGAGAGTATTTGACAGAATCACACTCCTTCATAGAAAGAGGATATTGTTTCAAGTTGGGGGTGTTGATTTTGCTTTTCCTAAATTATATAGGTCTATTAATATTCAAAAAGTTGATCTCAAAAAGTAGTTGAGTACAGGGAGAAAACTAAAATTAAAAAGGCATTGCATGTTGAAGACAGCACTGCATCTCTATGTGCCCAGCAATGTCTGTCTCTGCTCTGTACCTTGTGGGAATCTTTGTTTGCAGAGTTATTTTTTAACTGTAGTAAAAAAAAAAAAAAGCTGAAAGGCCAGCATGCATGAAGAGAAATATTTCTCATTCATACCCAAGAGGTTATCAAGACACCAGCGATTTTGATTTGTAAATAAGTTTAGAAAATTGATTCTTCAGCCCGGGGCTTTATTTTTTTTTTTGAAGAATAAAAAAAACAAAACAAAAAAATTCCCCTGATCAATGTTCATTTGTTTTCAGATGTGTTTAAACCAGTTTTTCTGGTGTGACTATGTATACAGATACTATATATGGTTCTAAAAAATCTACATTCCTAATCTAAGTTTATACCGTGAAAAAATGGTTTTTAATTTCCTCCACCACATGAAAGGCAACACAAAATTAGAAAAATAAAAGCTTTGTATTGCGTTATCATTAACTTATAATAACCAGCAGCCTCATTTTTCTAACCTAGTCAGTGAGAGTTAGCTTGAAATTGCACTCCACGCTCTAGAATCTCTGGATGTTCACATTGTCAGACTCCTGGGGACAGAGTCCTGCATGGAAGAGTTGAGAAATTTTTGGTCTTGCAGAGTTAGAACCAACTGAGAAAAATTCAAGACTGGAATCCCTAGAAGATAGCATACACTGGGATACCAACTGCAAGCACAAAGAGGAATCCTAGTTGCAGTAATTCTCTAGACTTCAGAACTCAGATGGCTGCTGTGTACATGGTTGTAGCAGTGACAGAGAAATCACACAGAGGAAAGGCAGATGAGGGAAAAGGCACAGTGGGTAGAATCAGGTGTCAAGCTCTTCTCTCTCCCTGTGAAGTCAAAAGCCCACTTCTTCCCTGAGGTTCATATGTGAAAGCATGAAAGAGACCATGACAATCCAGGAAAAGGTTCCTTGAGCCTCCATTGCAGAGCATTTGAGGATGTAGGGGACAAGCCTCAACTATATTAGCGATGGTACACTGGCCCCATGCTGCATTTTCCAGCCTCTTGGTGCTTATCTAATTGAACTGTTGGTTTGTCTGGCATTAATGAATACACATACTAGTGATATATGTGGATGGTGTACGTTGTGACATTTCAGTGCATGTATATGATGTGTGAGGATCAGATGACAGTAACTACTACATCTATCACATGAGATGTTTCTCATTTCTGGGTACGGGCTGAGAATAGTTAAAGGCCTATCTACTAGTTATGTTAAAATGTTTAATTCATTATTGTCAAGCATACTTACCCTACCAAAGAGAAGTTATTCCTCTTGGACAATTATACCTCTTTATCCATCAATCATTCTCTTCTCTTCCTACCCCCAACCCCCCTCTCAAACCACACTCTCACCCTTCCGAGCTCTAATAAACACGGTATCTTTTTTTTCCCCTTCTGTTAAGGAATAAAGTTAAATTCCTTTCCACTGTTTTCAAAGTCCTTCTGTTGAGGTCCAGGAAGCCAAAGATGTCACATAGCTTACTACTAAGAAATTGTAGTGTTTCTTAAAATAAAATCCCAGGACCACTTGCATTCAAATCCCCTAACATTAGCAAAGAGCAGATTTCAAGGTCAAAGCTCAAGCTTACCAAATTCTACGCAAAGAGGAGTCCAAGAATATGCATGCAACTGATAAGCTCATTCCCCTGGCGATTGCTTATTCAGGCCAAAATTTGAGAAGCATAGTTTGCATCCAAGTTCCTTGTCCTTAAAAGTAGAGTGAAATTACATAAGATATCACAAAGGGCGAGAATTCTGCTTCTGGTTCCACTGCTGAGTTTATAACTTCATATTGGGCAAGTCGTTCCTCAAATATCAAGTGCTCAAGGGACAATAGCGTTTTGGAACGTTTGTTTTAATTAATGTGTCTGCCAATAAATACTAGAAGAAATGTTCAACATCCTGAGCCATAAATGGACTGCAAGCCAAAACCATGTTGTGATTCTGTCTCACCACCATCAAAATAGCTGTCACAAATAAAACACGTAGCAATGCTGGCTGGTGAGGGTGGGAGGGGACCCACATGCACCATTGGAAGGAACATAAATTAGTATATCCACTAGGGAAATCAACGTGGAGATCCTTCCAAAGAAAACTAAAAACAGAATTACATAACATACTGCTAGAGCCGGGACTTTGGCCTAGGGGTAGAGTGCTTGCCTACCATACACGAAGACCTGGGTTCGATTTCCTTGCTACCACATGTCCCATCCGGCGGGACGTCAACTAGGGCCAAGAACCTAGAGGGAGGAATGAAAGGGACAGGAGACATGAAGAAGGCAGCAAGACAAGCGTTCTGATCAAGCTGCAAATTTTATTTTTCACACAGGGGTTTATATGCCTCTTCAGGAGAGGCAGGAGGGGGTTGGGGTGTGGGAACCGCTTGGGGCAGGGGGTGTGGTAATGGGATGTTTGCTTCTGCTCCGGGTAGAGGCCAGGTGGTAGGATGTTTGCATATCAATGCAAGCAGACATGCAGGCACCAAGAATTCAGGGAAGGGGAGAATGTCTCCGACATATCCTCCCTAAACCTTAAAACAAGTGAGGGCGAGGATTTAATCTGAGTGGGGGAACAGAGGCCCTAATAGAAAGGAGATCATGTTGAGCAAGAAGCAAGACACACTAGCTGATGTGTCTGTCTTTTTGCTGAGGATGCCAACTTATTGGGCGCGTCCCACCCCGCAGGAGCTCAGGAAACAGCTGTGTGGTGGTGGTGGAATCAGGCAGCAGCAGCTTCACCTCTCAGGAACTCCAATGGAATGTCACACCTCCTGCTGGATTGCCTGCAAATTTCTGCCCAAACTGGTTAAAGCAGCTTAACCTAAGGCCTGGCTTCAGTGAATTCTCCCAATGATTCCCTGGTCCCTTTATCTAAAGGGGATTGACGGGCGGAGATTCATCTTCTATAACTTCTTCAAGCTGACTCAGGGGCGTTGTCTCTGTACTTGACCAGGAACCTTAAAAAGCTTAGCCTATTTTACCAAGGGGTTGCCAGGATTAGCTATCAGGAACAATGATTTGCTCCAAACTAGAGATCATATTCAACATCTAACAACTGCACAAACCTTCTTTAGCTACAATAGCTTACTTAGCACCCATTTGCAAAGGCATTTTCCTGATTGTCTGGGGAACTAAATCTCTGCAACCTTAAACAATGCTTTAGTTGTCAGATCTAAACAGATTAATAGAGACACAAGCCTCAGATCCACAAGCTTTCCTGAATTTGTGGCTGGAGTCAAATCAAACTTTACTCAGAACTTTAAACTATCACTATCACAGATGATTGACAAGTTCCTGCCCAGTTATGGAAGGCACAGGCATTAGTAAGGCATGCTTACAAACTATTCTATGACCTCCCGGCTCTGATTAATATTGAATGGCCAAGCACGAGTGACTCTAGGATCTGACACCATCTCTGCCATCCACGCAGAGGCTTTCTGCATCTGGATACTTCATTGTCCCAGTAGTGTCTCTCCACAAAGGGATAAACATCCCATTGGCATTTCACTTGCTTGGTTGCTGGACTTGAACTCGGGGCCTGGGCACTGTCCCTCAGCTCTCCAGCTCAAGGCTAGCACTCTGCCACTTTGAGCTCCAAAGCAACTCTGCCTCAGCATTCTGCTGGCAGATTAGACACCACAGTCTCACAGGGACCTTGCTTTGCCCGGGGTTGGCTCAAAACTGCAGTTTTCAGATCAGTGAGTCCTACAAAAGGCCACGTTACTCCAATTAGAGCAACAAGGTGGTCGACACAGAAATAGTCTCTAAGCATGAGCTTACCTAGAACCTGGTAAAAGTCAAAGTTACATCTGAATAAGGATTGCTGTTCTTCTCCATGGGCTAGCTGGAAGTTACAAGAGCAAGCTGAAATAGCAATTAAGCAATTACTTTGGTAGTCCTGATTTTCCTTTTTTCTCTTTCTTTAAACATTTAAGACAACTTCACTTTCAAATATTGTTTAGAAACCCATTTCCAATGTTCTTAAAAACTTTTGCTGATACTGGCTTAAACAATCAACACCTTAGCCTTTATTTGCAATTGAAAAACCTTTAAGGGCACAAAGAACTCCTTCTGCCTTCAGGCCCCCTAGGGCTCAAGTCACTCCTCTTGCCTTTTAGAAAAGGGCTTTTTTTTTTTTTTTTAATACACCCAATAGCATGGAGATAAACCTTTAAACATTCCTTTAAAATACTAATCACATTATCCACATTTTACCATCAGATTTGCAAGAAAAGACAGACAGGCAAAATTTCTGACGTTAATGAACAATTTTACATTTAAATCTCTAATACATGTTTCCAAACTTTAACTTAAAGTAATAAATCCCAAATTCCCTAACACCTCTGTGCTAAACAGGATACAATGTTTACAATGTAAACAGCTGTATGCCTTGCAATAAAATGCAGATTTCAGGATCTAGAAAAATATTTACCAGTTTTTCTTTAAGACAATGCAATAACCCTTTGAGACATAGGAAACATTCAAACCTACTAATTTTCTTGAAGTTTAGACTTAGATTTACCCAATTGCTTTTGTGTTTCAAATGAGCTCAACCATTGTTTTATACAGCATGCTGACAATTTAACCTTGAACATGTTCACTCACACCCATTCACACACACATTCATACTCAAAGATCTTAAAGCGCGCAAAATTAATATCGGCCGTTCATTTTCCAGAAATTTTAGTATCATGAGGGTTTTTTGCTAATTTTATTCTTGTGAGTGACAACCAAGTTTTAAAACAAAGCTTTTTAACAAAGCGACTAGCTAAAATTTAAGACTGAAGTTTGTGTCCTGCCACCAACTGTCTCCAGACTGTCACTTCGGCAGGTTGTAGGAAAAAGGAAACTAGAAGGAAGACTGCAGCTGCTTTGTCTGGCCTCTGCTCACCTCAGCTGCAGCCAATTGGGAGGGGCCATACTAGGCCGCAGTGGAGCCAAAACTTTTTACTTCCCAGAAATATTCAAATAGATGCTTGAGTACATGCAGAAAAACCATAAGAATCCATATTTAAAACTGGTACCAACTTTAAAGACAAAACTGGACAAAACAACAACAAAAAATACCCAAGGAAAACTATGTAACACAAACAAGACAGAGAAGCGGAGACTTTTAAACAGAATCAGACATTGACATATAACAAGAAAATTGGACTCAATCAGATACACTTAACACAAAAACATGAGCTCAGCTGTTTTTAGATTTAGACATGTCTTGCTGGTGGGAGTCTCAGGCATGCCCTGTTATCCACAAGAAACTCAGAAGGGGAAGGGGGGCCAAGGCGTCCCTTGACCACCCAGGCCTGTTTTAGGCCCAGAGTGCACTTTTTATTTATCTTTTTTTATAAAAATAAAACAAAATGAAAAAAACAGGGGGTCGGCCGATACTTACCTCCGGAAGCCTTTGCTTTTCACCTGGGCATCTTTTACAAAAAAGGTTGTTAAAGGAAAACCACTGTTTCTAGAAAAAGCAATCTTATCTCAATAGCATAAATATACAAATTATTAGGAATTGATAAAAGACTTGGGAGCCCTGGTCGGGTCATTCCCATGGGCATACTGCAGGGAGATCATGAAGAAACCTGTATTTGAAACTTGTATTTGCCTGATCCTTATTAATTTTAGTAGCTCCAATTGTTTTCCCGGCCAATAGGTCATTGCTCCACCCACAGGGTGGGGGGCATGCAATTAGACTGTGGCCCCTAGAATTGGGAGAGCAGTTCTATGCTAATTTTTTCATAACTAATGCAGTCATCATAGAATGCCACAACATCCGTATCTTGTCTCTCCATAACAGCGGCTGAATGGCTCTAGTCAGGACAGGGAGCAAGCCAATTACTAAGATGCTGCTAGGCCAGCTATACCCAAGAGCCGGGGCCTGTGGCAGTTTCTAGTTGCTGGGAGCTTAAGGCCTGAGAGGATTGCTGATGAACCAGGCTTTGGAGGATGGTTTTGGCCCAGGGCGAATTAGGCCCGTTTTTGGAGACTGCTTTCTTAAGGTCTTTTAGGGCAGGTCTATTGCCCCCAGGGTTAGCATTTATCAAGCATGGTGGGGAGGAGTAAAATGGTGCTTAACCCGCCCTTTCCTTTCAGGGGAGGAGCTGCCTCGATATGGCGGGTTAACCTCCTCTTCCGGTTTAACACAAGGTGAAGCGTGGGAGTAAAATGGCGGAGGCCGCTCTGCCCTCCAATTGTCTGCCGCAAATTTTGGGGCAGGAGCACTTGGTGTAGGGCTCTGGGGCCCAATCCCAGGATCAAAGGGGCCCAAAAATCTCTCCTCAGGGCAAGGCTCTAAAACCTGAGCAGTGGAAGGGCCAACTTTCCACAACTCTGAGCACTCCTTATTTAAAGTTTCCTTGGCCCTAGATGCCTTAAGGGCAGATAAAGTCTGATAGACCCCAAGGGGAGGATCCTCTCCCAAGTTAATCTTCCTCCCTCTCACCAGGAGACATATGCAGTCCCATGTGGCCCAATTGAAAAGAATGGCTACCATTAACACGGCACACGTTAAGGCCTCCCAGAGATCTGAAATCTCCATACCTCTGCTTTTAAATCTGGACGCTAGGAGCACCGGTTAATTTTGTAGATCTGACCTGTCCTGAGCCACCAACAAAATATTATCAGAGTGTAGGGAAATTGTAAAAAAGCAATCTTTAAGATCAATGATCATTTTATCTACATAAAAACAATTCTTGTCAAACACACTTGGTAAAGGCTATTTACAGCATACATGGCCAAGCATGCACTATTTACAGTTTCAAGCAGAAAATCTTCCTTATTTGACCACAATTGCAATAACTACATGAATCTGATCTCCAGCTTGGCTCTGGGTTACCGGGAAAGCTAAGAAGGTTTGGTTTTTCAAAATCAAGGTGGCAGAGTTCTAAATCGAGGGAGGGAACGCAACTCTTAAGGAGTTGAATATGTTCCCGTCTATGTTGGAGTGATCGCCGCAAGGCTGATAAATCAGGCATAGGGGGATCGGGCTCGTGGAGAGCCGGGGCATGAGAGAAGGGGGTCGGGAGGCCTGTCGCAGTACCTCCTCGCCGTACTTAATTCTTTTTAACCCAAATTCTTCATGTCTTGAGAGCCTATGAACAATTCCTGTGACGATGATGCCTGTCCCATGGTCAGTCACTTACCTTTCGCCGTCTCCACTCAGCGTTGACCGAGATGTCTCGGGCGGGCTACTCCGAGCTGGTCACACAATCACTTGGATCCAAGGTTTCCTGGAAGACAGCGTTCCTCAGCCTCGCGGGCACTCGAGCCGCACGTTGGGCGCCATTTGTCCCGTCCGGCGGGACGTCAACTAGGGCCAAGAACCTAGAGGGAGGAATGAAAGGGACAGGAGACACGAAGAAGGCAGCAAGACAAGCGTTCTGATCAAGCTGCAAATTTTATTTTTCACACAGGGGTTTATATGCCTCTTCAGGAGAGGCAGGAGGGGGTTGGGGTGTGGGAACCGCTTGGGGCAGGGGGTGTGGTAATGGGATGTTTGCTTCTGCTCCGGGTAGAGGCCAGGTGGTAGGATGTTTGCATATCATTGCAAGCAGACATGCAGGCACCAAGAATTCAGGGAAGGGGAGAATGTCTCCGACAACCACATACATAGAAAAAGCTGGAAGTGGTACTGTGGCTCAAGTGTTAATGTGCTAGGCTTGAGAAAGCCCAAGGATAGTACCCAGGCCCTGAGTTCAAGCCCCAGGATTGACAAAAAAAATCCTGCTGTATCATTCCTGAGTAGGATTCAAAGTAAGCAAATTTTGATAAATGGAAGTTATCTGTATACCCACGTTACCACAGCTCTATTTCCAGTAGTCAAGTACCCAATAACCAATGAGTAAAAAAAGAAAATGAGGTACATATCTAGAGTGGAGAATGCTTCAGAAATAAAGAAAAGGAAAATTATGCTGGAAAATGGATGGAACTAGAGATGATGATGATAATGAAGTAAGCCAGACTCAGCAAAACAAATATAGCATCTTTCTTCCCGTATTCAGAATACAGGTTTTTAAGAGGACGTGGAAGTGACAGAAAGACTATTTGGGGAGACAGGAGAAGAAAACCTTGACGAGAGGAGAAGGGTGAATATAATCCAAGTTCACAGTAATGCAAGTATGAGAAAGCGTTATACATACCCATTCTGTCATACAAGTAGCAATAGAAATATCTAATACGTTGTTACTGAGCTAAGAAACTCTTGGTTGAATTATTGTGTGATCCTCAGGGAGATGCTTGCCAGACTCATGGTGGGCTCCAAAGAGCTTGCCTGGCCCTGAGAAATGAGGGGACTTCGTTCTTCTGAGTGTCTGTTCTATGCCAGCTGGCCACTGGCAAAGATGCTTCTGTTCATTCTTTGGTCACACACTGAGTGTTCATTCACAAGCTGTTGACTGTGTATGAGTTCTTTGGAAACCACTGTGTCTTGGACTTTATTCGTTTTAGAATAGGGAGGAAAAAAAACAAAGCATTGCCAGAACTGTAACTTCGGTGTCTGCTTCCATCTCTTGTGCTCACTGAGGGCTCCTCTCCTTGTCTTTCTTTTTTCTCTGTCCTGTGTGGCATAGACACGTGTCCTGTGTCTTCCCACTGACACTTTGGTTCTACTGTTGACATGTCACCTTACCCACTGGGAGCACTCGGAGCCCAGAAGTTTACTCTCTGGGCAGTTGTTCAATTTATCACTCAGAGCATTTAAGCCTTGGGTGATTTGTTTGAAGAAATGGTGTAAAGCTAGCATGCAGAGTGCCACCTGCTGGAATTCATTCCGTGTGCAGTGATGGTGGAGATGATTTTGCTCCATTGATTTGTGTGAGGCCTCTGAAAGGCACGACCTACCTTTATTCAACAGTTCCTTCCATCAGCGATCATACATTTTTTCATGCCAGTATGCCATCCTCTGTACTTACCTTTTACTGTTTCTCTTTTCTCCGTATAATGATTCAATGTCTAAAACCACCATGAAGACTAGGTCCATTTCATTTTGTTATTTTTCTGAGAATCTCTTAGAGACTTACACCATAGAATCTTGCCATTTGAAAAAAAAAAAAAAACTTCAGAGGCAACCAAGTTCAGTGATTTCCATCCTACTCTAGGCACAGAAACCCTTGGAAAACTATAGATACAGTCCTTGCCTCGAAGACCAGTAAACCAGGTCCCCCCAAAAAGTGAAAAGGCAAAACCAAGGGTAGATATCATAAGTAGGGATTCCCAGGCCATGCTCCACATCAGGCAGGATGCTGGCAGGGGTCATCCAACTGGCTTACACAGCACCTGGCATCTCCTAGAAGTACTGAGGTGGTAGTCCAGAAATAATGTAAGAGTTGAACAATCTCACCTAAAGGACCAAGAGTCACCCATCGCCTTCTCAGAGCTCTCAGTGCCTGATGGGTGTAGGTTGATTACAACAGTGCAAGGAGCATAACCCTCACATCAAGGGACAGATAAAGATTCCATTTTTCTTTTTTTATTTTATTTTTTATTGTCAAGGTAATGTATAGAGGGGTTACAGTTGCATTTGCCAGCTAGTAGATGCATTACTTCTCACACACTGATACCCCTTCTCATGTTTTTGTCCCCATTTCCCTCCTCCCACCCCTTCCCAATCCTCTTGTTTTCCCCTCTTCCCTTCCCTATTTCAAATAAACAAATAAACGTATATACAATATACCAGGTAACAAAGTCAAATATCGTAACAATATGAGATTAACCAAAGGGCAAAAAAAGAGAAGAGAAAAAAGCATAATATATTAAGAACAACATTCTTTGTATCTCTTATAAAGAAAAGATAACGGTGCCCAAAGGCCACCCAAAGACACCACCCCTGATGTATTGCCCAGGAGAGAATGCTCTGCCTCAGGCCAGCAGGAGCCTGGCCTGAAGTTTGGGCTAGCCATGCTTGTCTGCTCAAGATATGGGTTCCACCCTGTGGAGCGGGGACACACAGCTGCAGGGTGAGACTCTGGCAAGAATCCTCTTCCTTGGAAAGTCAGGTCAACCTAAGAGAAAGGGAAGAGTGACAGATTGAGGGTTGTAGATTTGCCATTTTTTTCTTCCATTTATTCTTCTCTTCTGAATGAAAGGCAGAAGAGATGACCTCAGCTCCTGGCTCTGTCAGGATAGGACGATGGCTAGCGTGATTGGTAAACAGAGAGAGTGCCTTTCTCCAGTGTTTCCTAGCCAAAATAATAATGTCCAGGATTCTGTCCAGGGCAAACAGCAAACATTGAGGAGGTTGGGTAGAAGCTTCTTTAAAAGCTCGGGGTGGGGGGTCTAAACTGAGGGTTCATCAGCTGTGAAGCAAGCTTACTGCATGTGGTGGCACCTACCCAGGTGTCACCATGTTCCCTAGGGAGCAGGGAGGGGGACTGAGGGAAAGTGAAAAAAAAAAAAGACGGGAACAGGAAACGCCTGCTGTGTTAAAAACACAAAGGACCTTTTCCTCTGACCCAGGTGCCTCATGGGTTGTTTTTTCAGCGTCATGAAACTGTGCCAACTAACTTGTCAACTTGTCAGGAAAAAAAGAAAAATCTCAGTCCTCCCAGTCTTCAGTGTTATCTGGAAGGGCAACCATTCATGTGCACTCTCGAGTTCTCGCCCCTGAACCATGCTATACACGCGCGATTCTCAAACCCTTGCTACTGGAAATCAGGACGTTCAGCGTGTAAGAAATCCCGTCTCTGTACAGACAGAGGCAGGGCAGGGCTTCCGTGTCCATGTGGAGACGCACATAAGTAAAGATGGTGTCGTTGGCTCTCGTGTCTTCTACACTGCCTCCCTTTATTCATTCACTGACTCTCTCCATAATTAGCTCTTTTAAAATATCAGTTGCTCTCACCCAGAAGACCAAGAGCAATCAGCCACAAACTGAACTTTAGAAGCTTTCAGAATGCATTGGCTGTCTGCCTAGGAGATGGGATTTCTCAAAGGCATCCTTTAGCAGTGTCAGAAAAGCTGACATTGAGTGACTGAGAGGAAGGAGCCTTTCTCTTCCCTTTCATACCAGGAACACTCTCTCTCTCTCTCTCTCTCCCTCTCTCTCTCTCTCTCTCTCTCTCTCTCTCTCTCTCTCTCTCTCTCTCTCTCTCTCTCTCTCTCTCTCTCTCCCTCTCTCTCTCTAGAAGAAATGGAAGGGAACTAAGGCCCTTGGCCTGGGTCCTCTTCCTCCCAGCCCCTGTCTGAGCTCCAGCACAGCCTAGCACCATTCCTTCCTTCCCTGGTGCTAAGTGCTGCTGTGAAGAGGACACAGTGAAGGGGGAGGGGACTATTGTGACCAGGAGGATGGCCAAGGGCTGAGAATTCCCCACGCCGTTCCAGATTAAAGATGTGGACAAGAATTCAACATAGCGAAAGGACAGTAGCAGAGGAAATTAGACCAGTGACATGTATCCCTTTGAGTCAAACCTCAACATTAAACTCAATTTACCCCTAAATTCTATTTCCCTCATGGCAAGGGATGCCTTTAAAATCAAATGATCTTTCCTACTTAGCCCAAGAGCCACCCCTCCCCCTGCCCCATTCTCATGTTCTGACAGCCTTCATTTCCACAGGCCTCTGCGGAGATTCAGCATTACAAGAAAGAACAGATTCATTGTTGAGCCAAGGTCCTTTCTTCCCAACTCTCCCTACCTCCCGCTCCCTCTTCCCCCTCCCCTCCCACAATGTGGACTGCATAAGAGGTGCAGAGAAAGCTTTCCCTCTGCAGGCCAGGTGATCATCTCCAGGCATTCTAACAATGTGTCCATGGAGGCTCTGGCAGGCAGGTCCAGTCCTGTGGCGCTGACCCCTGGAAACAGAGGCACCAAACACCAATGAGACACTGGAGTGTGAAAGGATGCAACTGCAGATGTTGGAATTGAAGTTCTCTTTCTAATGGCATGAAGGATGAACATTCTTTAGTCCAATGAGGTTCTGTGTGTCTAATATCCATGTAGCTCAATAACATTTACTGCAGCTTTCAGAGACACAAATGCAGGAAACAGTAGAAGTCCTGAGAGAAACTTGGCCCCCTGTGGTTTTTAAATTAGAAATTTGCAACTCTATCTCAAAATAGTGCCAGCCCAAAGAAACTGGGTATTCCATTAGCCTTGGACCCAAAAAAATGACAGATATTTTATTAAACTGCTTAGAGATTAGGCAGAAAGCTTACTGATGGCTGTGGGGCTGGATATCTTTATAACTGAAGTCTGGAAATTCACTAGCATACCCCATCTTCAGTGTTGAAGCGAATTCACCAAGTCTTGAGGAACTCAGTTGCTATGTGCTGTTTCGGCAAGATGCTGTCTTTCCTGGCAGTTTCAAGAAAAATATACATGTAAAAAGTGTTTCTAGAGCACCAAGCAACCACTGGAAACCTCACATAAAACTTAAAATGTGAATTAAGGTGCTGCTTGCGTCTCAAGTTGACAATGCAACCACCGAAACTATCCACTGATTTGGGACAGGTGATTTATTGCAGAGGTTGCCTCAGAGATCTCCAAACACAAGGATGGTTTCTGGTCTAGGATAGCATCTCAGATGGGGACTAACTGAGAGTGACAACATAACACAAAGGCACAATGCTACCGGAACACTGTGCAACTTTTGAGACAGCCACAAGTTTCTCCTCCTACCTCCCTCCAAAAAGAAGATACTGGTCACTTTCCATTTCTTAACAGCTCTGGAAAGGAACAGGAAAGATTGGTGAAATACAGCTTGTAAACTTTCCCCAGTGGTAGTTCTCAACCCTAGCTATGTAATCACCTTTCTCTGGGAGATTTAGAGGCAGTGAGCACCCACGTGGGTTCAATTCAGTCAGCATCTGCAGATGCAACTGTTCTGCATGCTGCTCAGACGACAGCACATCACTGGCTTTTTTTTTTTTGCCAGTCCTGGGCTTGAGCTCAGGGCCTGAGCACTGTCCTTGGACTTTCTCAAGGCTAGAGCTCTACCACTTGAGCCTCAGCACCACTTCAGGCTTTTTTCTATGTATGTGGTACCGAGGAATCGAACCCGGGTCTTCATGCATGCTAGGCAAGCACTTTAACCACTAGGCCAAACTCCCGGCATCACTGGCTTAATGCTACTGGAGAGTCAGGTATGGGCTGGGGTCAAATGACCTCAAGCCCTGAGACCTGACAGATGGAGGGCTTTACATCCTGTCTCTAGAACTCACTAATTATAATAGTTAGCAAAGTACCCTACAGTCAAGTTCACTTCTCTATTTTCTTATCTGGAAAAAGGCAATGGTGCTAAAGTCATTGATGGCTTCTAAAGATCAAATGGAAGAAAATAAATGCCTATCTGACACCCAGCCCATGTATGATTTCCTTCATTAGTAATGGAAAGCAATGGAGGAATGTTTCTCTGCACTCCAATGTTTTCCTGCCATGGAGTCTTGTAACAGGTTCTGGGTTAGATTCTCTTCTCCCCCTGCAGCGAGCCTCTAGAATTCCCTGACATTTGGTGTCTAAGAGGAGTGTGCTCATGTATGTGTTCTTCTTGCTTTCTGTTCTTCCAGCTGCCACAGAAGTGGCCTTTTCGTTTGATGTGGGAAATGGGCCAGTGGAGATTGTAGTGAGGTCGCCCTCCCCGCTCAATGACGACCAGTGGCACCGTGTCACGGCAGAGAGGAATGTCAAGCAGGCCAGCCTGCAGGTGGACCGGCTGCCCCAGCAGACCCGAAAGGCCCCCACCGAGGGCCACACCCGCCTGGAACTCTACAGCCAGCTATTTGTTGGTGAGTTGTGGGAGGTTTTGTTATCACTAAGAACCCAAGAACCTTCAAAAGCAAAAGGCCAGACGTGGAGCTGTGGCTCAAGTGGTAGAATGCCAACCTTAAACAAGCAAAACAAAACGAAACAAAAACCTAAGGAACAGCGCTCAGGCCCTGCCCCTGAGATCAAACCTTAGTACCAATACACACACACACACACACACACACACACACACACACACACACACACTACATTTTAGAAAGCAGTCTATGGAGATAGAATGAAATGAGGAAAATAGGAAAGTCTCATGGTTCTCAGCTACAAAATCAGAGTATTGGCTGGCACATATCTCTAAGTACTCTGATAGCTTCAACTTACTTTAATTTATTGTAAAGGAGATGAACAAGGGTGTTAGAGTTACATAAGTAACATAGCGATTACATTTCTTTTTAAACTGTCACCCTTCCCTCATTTGCCCCTGCTTACCTCCCCCATTCTCCTTCCCCCCCACATTGTAAAGTTCATTTCTAGTGGGTATCATTGTTGTATTAGTTCATCCTTGGTTCAGCTCTTTCTCTTGTTTTACAACTTTCACATTTATTTTTCTTAGTAATATTTTAGTTCCTCAATATATGTCTGGCACTAATGGAAAAAACATGGTATCTTCAAGCAGCCCAAGTCATCTCTCTAACTTCCCACTGAGTTTAATCAAAGGCCACGCAATTTAAAGGCTAAAGTTTCTGCTATATATTTCCAGTGTGCTGGGTTCAAATTGCCCTGCTGTTTCTGTGATTCCCTTTCCCTTCCATGGATAAGTTTATATACAAGATTTGTCTTGTGTATCTTCGACTTTAGGTTTGTGGATTTTAAAGCTGTATGGATTTGTTTGATCATTTGGGATACTTAAAACTGTGAAGAAAGGAAGGGAGAGAGGGAGGAAAGGAAGAGAAGAAAGGGACAAAGATTGGTGAATGGGCTTCCAAGTTCAAGTTTGTTTCCAATGACCAAGCTGGAGGGAAGAAAGAAAGGAAAGAGGAAGGAACGATCCATAGAAGTCATTCCTTTCTCTGTCCATCCCCAAAGACAGAGGACTTAGACTTTGCCTGGCATAGTTCTCTTCAGTACCCCGAAGAGGTCATTTAAACATTGTACAAAATTAGCCTATGAATGAATCGGATTGGACCTCACAATCTAAAACAACTCCAAAACAATACCTTCTGCTCTGGTGGGTGGTTTGTTCTAGTAATATTCATATTTTAGGAGAATAGAAATTTTCCTCCATTGCATCAAAAGAAAGTAGGTCTGAAGGCCTCTGTAGATATATACCACCTGCAAGTCCCTCTCTGGGTTTCTGAGTGCTCATTGATCAGTTCAGCCAACTGTGTCGGTCTCCTGCCAAGCAAAACTGGTTGTGACCGAGTTCCTTTTCAATTCATTACCCCGGCCACCCTTGTGGTAAAGCCTCACCAAGGGTCAATTAATGCTAACAAGAGCCAGTCCCCATGGTCTCTTTCATGGCGGTGCTGGAATACCTGACAAACATTAGAAAAGAAAGATAGAATTAGGTAATCACTCCTCTCTCGAGAGGTGGGCAGAGTACAGGAGCAGGTGCTACTCAGTGAGCCTTGAAAGGGGGCAGGACTTGTATCAGCCACAAGACCCAGGGGGAGTGGAAAGCATGACAGTGTTTGAAATAAAATATTCCCAATCTCAGTGGATAACCAGCCCTTTGCAAATCCTTCCTTCAGGTGATAGGCCACAAAATGGCATATCATTTTATATTATTAGCTAAACGTCGGGTCCACTGCTTTAAGCTGAGCATGGTGAATCAACATCAGTTCATCCATGTGTCTTGCCCGTGTTGATCACGTGACCTATCTCCTCCCTAATTTCTACCGGTGAAAAACATGCTGGACTTACTGGGTTTCCAGCACAACATACTGGCTCAACTTCTCGTCTTCCTGGCCTTGTGCCTAACACAGAGTCCAACTTTAGCTTTACACTTTTCTGCCATCACCCACTTACAATAGTCACCAGGAAGAACTTGAAAGACCCAGTAGATTATGAAATTAAAAGGGGTAGCTGGGTATGGTGGCTCACGCCTGTAATCCTAGCTACTCAGGAGGCTGAGATTTGAGGATTGGGGTTAAAAGCCAGCCTGGGCACAAAAGTCCATGAGACTCTTATCTCCAATTAACCACCAGAAAACCGGAAGTGGTGCTGTAGTTCAAGTGGTATAATACTAGCCTTGAGCTGAAAAGCTCAGGGACAGTGCCCAGGTCTGGAGTTCAAGCCCCATGACTGACAAAAAAAAAGAAAAGAAATTAAAAGGGATAAATAGAATTTATTATAACCCTAGAAGGAATGTTTATTCATTTAAAGAAAATGACCTGAAGACTGGCACCATTGCTTAGGCATTTTAAAGACTAATTTCTAAAAGACTGTGGTTCAAAACCAGTCTTGGCAGAAAATTTGGTGGGTTCTGTCTCCATAGTAACCACCAAAAAGTTAAGCTGGAGTTGTGGCTCAAGTGGTAAAGGACCAGCCTAGAAAACACAAGCCCTGAGTCCAAAGTCCCAGAACTGCCAAAAATATGCCAGGTGTGGTGGCTCATGCCTGTAATCCTAGCTACTCAGGAGGCTGAGATCTGAGGATCAAGGTTCAAAGCCAGCCTTGACACAAAAGGACCTGAGACTCTTATCTCCAACTAACTTCCAGAAAATGGGAAGTGGGGTTTGGCCCAAGGGTAGGGTGGTAGCCTTGAGCTGAAGAGCTCAGGGACAGCACCCAGGCCAAGTTGAAGCCCTATAATCCACAAAAATAAACAAATAAATAAATAAATAAACAAATAAATAAAATGACCTGAGTAACTTATTGAAAGAGAACACAGAACTGGAGTCAGAATTCTACAGTACAGGGCAATAGAAAGATGTAGAAAAGGTACATCTCAGAAAGAAGAATGAAGAGGAATGGCAAGAGGGAATAGAGAGAAATTAAGGGATGGAAACATCATAAGAGAAGAGGATTTGATGACTAGGCTGTAGAAAATAATACCGAAGACCACAATTTTTTTTTCAAGTCCTAGGACTTGAACTCAGGGCCTGAGCACTGTCCTTGAGCTTTCTCAAGGCTAGAGCTCTACCACTTGAGCCACAGCACCACTTCTGGCTTTTTTTTCTATGAATGTGGTGCCAACTAATTGAACCTGGGTCTTCAAGCATGCTAGGAAGCACTCTACCACTTAGGCCAAACTCCCAGCACCGAAGTCTACAAATTTAACAAAAAGAAAAGGTGTTTTTGGAATTTAGCAATTGAGCGATCAGTTGATAACCTTGAAGAGAGTTTTTAGACATGGGCTGACGTGATGGGTAAATCTTGAGTTTCTAAATCCTTGTTATCTGAGAAGTGGGTCAGGACACACATCTCCCAAACAAAAACTAGGTAAGCTACCTGTCTGTCAGACATTGTTCTGCAAAAGAAATCTACCCCAGAATAAGCGGCATGGGAGCTTCATTTTTAGAACAACAACAACAAAAGGTCAACAGCTCTGAACTCCTAAAACCATCATCTCAGCTTCAATAAGGATGCAGCAAGCATGCAGGCACCTGGGGAATTTGTCTCCATTCAATTCTAACAACAGCATTGTTTTTAACCAAATGCTATCACCTCAATGAGTCTGTTTTCCCATCTGCCTAGTAAAAGAGTTAGATTAGTTACAGCTACCCAAATTTCTTTGAGCTTCAGACATTGTGATAATGAGCTTGAGACGTGATTGACTGAGATAGACCAGGGTTGCCAAGTGGAAACTTCCTGTAAGGTTTTTGCTTACCAACACAAGCTTTGAACCCTATCCTCATCATTTGCCAACTTGGAGACCTCTGGCACATCTCTTAATGCTTCTGGGTTAAATTGCTATATAGTACCTGTATCTTGGGATTAAACAAGGTATTCCATTTGAAGCACTTGCAGAGTATTTGGCACACAGTCAATACTCATTTACAAATGAGTAAATAAACCTCATTTTCAGTGAGAATTTTCTTCAGATCCTATGCTTTTTACCCCCTTCTTCCTCTATGTAACACTTCCCTTCTTCTAGAGAAACACCCTCCAGTGGCATCTCTCTTCCTCAATGACTTGAAGCTGGGTACTAGTGGCTGTAATTTTAGCTACTCCAGAGGCTGAGATCTGAGGATCACAGTTCAAATCCATCCCAGGCAAAAAAAAGTCCATGAGACTCTTCTGATTAATCACCAAAAAGCCAGAAGTGGAACTGTGGCTCAAGTGGTAGAGCAGTGGCCTTCAGAAAAAAAAAAATCCTCAGGGACAGTACCCAAGCCCTGAGCATAAGCCCCAGGACTGAGACCAAAAGAAAGAAGAAAAGAAAAAATGACTTGAAATGTGATCACTACATCTCACTAGTCCTCATGTAAGCAAGGTTCACATGCAGAAATACCGCCATTGTTCTCTTACCCATCACAGCGGCCCCTGAGGGACACTGGCCCAAGGGTTTCTCTCAGTCAGCCAAGAAATCACATAGGAGTCCATCAGAAAGTCCACCATGCCCGCACACCATCAGTAGCTGAGTCATGTGCCAGAGCTGCGTAGAAGCTCCACAAGGGATCTGGAGGGAAGGAAGAGTATTCATACACCTGAAGGCTACACAATCTGAAGGGAATTCATTGTTCTGCACATACACACAGTGGCTTCCAGGGAAGGCCAACCTCTACCACGCCCATCTCCTTTTCCAAACTAACTAGAAAAATATTGTTTTCATTCTACATCTGAAAATGTAATTAGAAGTTGTCATCCAGAAAGAGGTAGCCCAAGTCATTTGGCTGTGATGACAATCAGGTATGATTCTAGTGTAATAGCAAAGTACCACGTCCATTTGGAAGTGAAAACTGACACAAGAAGAGGGGGAACGGCCCTTGCTGCTGTTCTGAAAAGCACAGGAAATTTTTCCCCCATTGTTGATCCAAAACATACATGAGCATATGACAAGCTCCCAGGAGGGACTGGTGGACACATATGCACCACCAGGGGTTCTGGCCCCTCCGCTAGCCCCAGTACTCAGACTGTAGTCCTCCATAACAGCTGTGGGCCAGATTTTTCTTGGGAGGTAGAGAACAGCAAACATGTTTGTGCTCATTATCAAAGCATAAGTGATGCCAGGCTGGCCGGAGCCAAGCCCTCTGGCAGAGTAGCATGCCAGAGCCTCTGTCAAGTCCTGGCAACAAGGGGCTTGGTGGAAGGCTGTGAGGAAGATGGTTTCAGCTGAGAAGCCTGGCTGCTGGCCCAGGACATGGCTAGGAACTGGTGAGCAGACGCCATAGAAGGGAGCTAGGCAAACAAAAAAAAGTCAGGCCCTTTAGGGAGGATGCTAGGACAGGGGTCAGTTTATAGTCAGCTAGACAACACAAGGAGGAGCAAGTGACACACTTGTGACATGTCATAAAAGGAAGAAGCCAGAGTTCCAAGATGTCTGATTGCTTCAGAAAGCTCTGGAAAGACATCTGGCTTGACAGATAACGTTGGGTCATCTTGGCTAAGAACAACTTCTCAGGCACAGCTCCCTTGGCTCGGCCAGCTTCTCTAATCTTCTGAAGGATAAGGGGCTATGCTATGGGTGCCAGATGTAGCCCAAAGGAGTGAAGATGTATCGTTTCAATATCCTTCTCCCATCTCCCAGTTGGAGACTCACTGAGAACCGCCATCTTAAGGAAAGATAATCCCTCCTCCTCTGACAAACTTGTCTATTTGACCTTTCTCCCTTGCGTGGCAGCCTGAATCTGTGGAAAAATGGAGGTTTATTAAATGGACTACCAAGCAAATGAAGATTAGAGCCTGGGACTGTTCCCTGAGCTAAGCTTGGCCAGCAGTCTCATGAAAGATCCCAGTTTCTTGCAACTCAATAACATGGCTTGTTTGGTCAGCTGTTCTCCAGACCCTCTGAATTCCAAGTCATGGATGGCTAAGTTCAGTGCCATCTGAAATGCCACGTGACTTGGGACTCAGAGAGAAAGCCAACATGGCAAAGAAGGGAAGTGGAATTCTGGCCACAGAGGCCACTCCAATCTATAGATAAACAAAATGCATATTTCTCATACCTAAAATGTAATACGATGTAAATGATCAGAAATAAAACAGTAAATGTGCACTTGTTCCCATTTACAACAAGCCTAGCACAGAAACAGCAAGAGGACAGTGCAGTAGGCCTAGAGTGATACTGCCAGCCAAGTACATTGCATGCTTTTCCTTATCTAATCCACACCAGAAACCTGAGAAAGTAGATACTACTCCTAGCTCCTGCTCAAGTGTCATTGGTTAAGAAATGAAGCTAATGATAAGTTATATCAGACACAAGATACTCGCACACAGTGAGACCAAAGAAAGATACTCTTAGGGCAGGAACTCGAAGGCACCTCTGTACCTCTGTTCATATAAAATATTATTTACAGAAATGAAAAAGAAAAGAAGCTAATGCTAGAGACAAGAAGTGATTCTGATTCCAGACACTCAGCATTTACCCATTCGTTAGGGCAAAGCTAAGGCTGCCCCGGACAGAGATGGACAGATAGGAGGACTTCGAACAATGCCGCCATTGCAAACAGAACAGACCAGAGCTCAGTCCAAGGTCATGCACACTGCAACCACCAACTGGAGAGTTGTTTGTGTAGTTGATTGACTTAGGTTTTGAGTGTGTTAAAATACACCTGGGGAAGTTCCTGGAGAGTTAGGAGATCTCACAGACTGTGTTTGCTAATTGGATTTGCACCGTCTTCATTTGCTACTAATCTTCCTGAGTCTAGGTAATTTTACAATTTAGAGCAAGGCATCCTGGGAAAGTCAGAGCCAGCTCTCCCATGGAGACTGGGAGACAGGACGCTACCTGTTTTAATGTCTACATTTCAGAACGTGGGTCAAAAGGCTCGAAATAGATTTACATCTCCACAGACAGAATGAAGCAGTATTTACTGTGCAACTTTTCTAAAGGAAATCGTCTTAAAACAGAGGTCAGGAAGAAGTCTGCATAAAGTTCTGTCAATGTGAAAGTTCAGTCAAGATGTTTTAGCTCTCTTGTTCAATCTACTTAAAGGATTGTCATCTGAGCGCATACTATGGGCCAGGTGATATTTTGAATGTCAGGATTGCTGTGTGAGTGTCTGACAATATATCAAAGAACCCATCCTCACTGACATTTACATACCATTTGCACACTCCACACTCTCAGCAATGACCACTACAACAGAAAAATGTAGTAGATAGGGCATAGAGTTCAGGCACAAGTTACCCTGGCAGGTTTACTGTGGAGTTCAAGGGCTCCATGGGTCTTTGGAAAGGAGAGTGCCATTGTCAGACTCAGAGATGGATTAGTAAAAGAGTTTCATGCAAAAGTACTTTTCTCTTCATCAGAAATGAGATTTCCCACTTGAGAGCGTTTATGATACAGAAACATTACAGATACGGTGTACTCCTCCTTCTTTCCTTCCCTCCTCTCTTTTTTTTCTTTCTAGCTATTACAACAACCTTTACAAAGATTGTCAAAGAGAACATGGATGTCAGGTCTGAATCACATTCTTCTGGTCTCCTAACCCTTGTCTTTCAGCAGCAGTCCATGTGTGTTTCTTGAAACTCTTGCCTCCTTTGGGTTATAGAGCACAATGCTCTCTACTTTTCCCCCCAACTCGCTGGCTAGATGCATGTCCAGTGGCTTTCAATTGCAATTTATAGGCCAGTGACCCCTTAGCCTCCACTTTTCTCAGGACCTCCAGACCCACTTATTTAACTGCCTACTGAACATATGACTTTGGATATCTAGTGGCAATCTCAGAATACACATGGCAGGAAAGAATTCTTGATGTTGACCTCAAGCTTGTTCCCCACCATCCTCCTCTAGAGCTGTCCTTGGGCTTTCTCAAGGCTAGAGCTCTACTTAACTTGAGCCACAGCACCATTTTCTATAAATGTGTGGCACTGAGAAATCGAACCCGGGATCTTCGTGCATGCTAAGCAAACACTTACTACAAGGCCTCTTTATAAATAGTATCATCATCTACCTTTTTTTTCCTGGTCCCCAAATTAGGTTCCTTTGAATTTCTCTGTCCTTTCCTTCTTCTCTTTGCCTCATTACTCACAAGCCAATAGTCATATGACTCTATCTATAGCTCAGACAAATGCAATCACTTCCCTCTATTATCACAAACGCTGCCCTCATCAAAATTACCACCGTCCCTTGTGTAGATGACTGCAACCTGTTCCTTACTGGTCCTCACTACTATAAGATTTTGATTGCATGTACTAAGCTTGTTTCTTCTTCATAGCAGTTGCACTGGCACTTCATCTATGTGAGATACTGCTGCGGTTATCAGCAAGGCTACTTCCTCTTGTCATCCTGCCTTAGACTGTAATGTCCTTAGCCAGACCTTCCCAGACTACCCCAATCTAGTCCATGCAGTCATTCATCATTTTCACCTCTCCTTAGGACTTGTGATAGGCTCATTTCGTTTTGTGAATGCCTGCCAGACAACAAAGTTCATGACAGCTGAGACCCATTTTCACAGGCACTGAGCTCCTGATTTCTAAGGCAGAGGTGATGTGTTTGGAAACTGCTACAGGAATATCTTGAACTTGAGCGTGAGCATCTCTGAATTTCCCACTCTAGTCTTCCTATAGAAACTGGAATGGTCTGACCCAGAGAATCATGATATAAAGGCACCAATTTTGATAGGTGTATGGAAAAAAATCACAGTTTATTAAATTATTTGATTTTTTTCTAATAAGGGCTCCATAAAACTTCATGATAATAAATGTAAACAGCCATACAGGAAAAGATTATAGGGCCGCGTGTCTGGCCTAGTGGTAGAGTGCTTGTCTAGCATGCACGAAGACCCAGGTTCGATTCCTCAGTACTACATACATAGCAAAAAGCTGGAAGTGGTGCTGAGGCTCAAGTGGTAGAGCTCTAGCCTTGAGAAAGTCCAAGGACAGTGCTCAGGCCCTGAGCTCAAGCCCCACAACTGGTTAAAAAAAAAGATTATAGAGCCAGGGGTAGTAGTAATGGCATGAATTTCTTATGTGTGTGTATATGTACATATGTGTACACGTGTGTGTGTGTGTGTGTGTGTGTGTGTGTGTAATTACTGACTCATTGGTTATCTGGGTGCCAAATTTCAATAAATGTTGCTCTTAACCTACGAGTTTCTGTTGATCATCTGAAACTTGACTCCATTGAATTTCTAGCAATAGTTCCACCTAGGGTATTTGTGTGTATATCAAAATATTTTTACTAGTTCAAGGAATCTGTAGTCTTTTCAATGCATTGTTCCTGTACCATTATGTAATTTCCATCTTTATTCTCTGTAATTTTTTTTATCTCACCATTTGGTTTTTGCTCAACCATACAAACATTGTTGTAATAATTATTTGCCTAGTATTTATTGCCTAGGCATTTACATTTTTGCCCAAATATGTCTCTTAGTATCATATTGCTGAATCTTTGAAAAATCCAATTTGAAAATATCACTATTCATTGATTAAAAACTACAGTTGTCTTGGTCAGCCTTGCTTTCTTCACCTTTTTTTTTAAATTTACTATGCTTTGTTTGACTGTTTGCCTACCTCCTACACAATCTATTTTCCGTTAAGAAATCAAACATTGTTTGGGGAAGGAAAATGGGGACAAGAAGCGTGAGAAAGGGTATCAATGTATGAGAAGTAATGCACCTACTATCTGGCAAATGTAACTATAAACCCTCTATACCTTATCCTGACAATAAAAAATAAGAAAAATTTTAAAAAGAAAAGAAATCAAACATTACTCAGTGCTGAGTGAAAAGTTGGACTTTCTACCTTTATTTCTCTGGCAGCCACACCTGAAGTATTAAAAGTCTTGCTTATGCTTTCAGTTTTGATTTGTTTGTTTGCAAGGTAAGGTCTTGCTGTGTGATCCAGGCTGGTATTGAACTCTTGATGTTCCTGTCAAAGACTGCACCACAGCTTTGCCCGGAACAGGTTTATGCTTTATAAACATGTAATTCCACTGGGATGTATCAGTATTTGCCTTGTCCTTCAAATAAAATAGGAGCCAAAGCACTTGTTGCTTTCCACACCATCTGCCATGCTATTATTATCTATAGTTTTAACTGTGGAATAGTATAATACAATTGTTCACAAGTATTTATCAAACAACATTAGTAATTAAGTGTCTCTTTGTACTTAGTTTTTATTTCCCATAGCTTCTTTTGGTTCCAAGTTTTTATTATCTTTAAGAAGTTGTATAGAGCGATTCCATTTAACAAAAGAGTTTATAAATGCAATGCATCTTGAGCAGGGTCTTCCCTTTTCACCTCTTATCCCCCCACCCACCCCTTCCCTTCTTTTCTTAGTTTTGTGGTATAGACAATGAATTCTTGCCTGCATTTGCTTCCTCCCCCCACTTCATTCATCTAGCCCTCACCCCTCAGCCCCACCCCTCTTTTGGATGTGCCCATTTCCTGATGTTGACTTTGTTGGGCTTTGACTTAGTCTTTCTTTTAAAAAATGATACTACTTGAGATCTCCATAGAATTATTGTTGTCAGAACTTCAAAAGGTTGTACAGGAGGAAACAACTTAACATGTGCATCACTCTCTTACCCCTTCTTCCCCTCTCCCCCATCCTGTCTGCTCCCTTCCATACCCCTATCCATCTCACCTTTCCCACTTCCTTTATTACATATGGGCACCCCGTATTCTTGCTACAGTCCCAGATCTTCCTATGTCCTCTTGGATGCATTTCTCTTTTTTGCTTGGTTTTAATCCCTAGCACTGCAAAATTTAACCAGTTCTTTAATTAAAATGTCCCAGATGAGTCTCCCAGAGTCCTTGCTGAATACAAATGTCTTCACGGGTTCCCATATTGAAATCAACACCTTGACATATTAGTTGATGTAATTGTTTACTTCACTTAATACAATTTTTTCTAAGTCTTTCCTTACAAATGGGGCAATTTCTTTCTTTCTGATGGCAGCACAGAATTCCATTGTGTGTAAATACCACATCTTACCAAGACATGAGAAAGGGTATCAATGTATGTGAAGTAATGCACCTTCTATCTGGTGAATATAATGTAACCATTCTATTAATTACAATAAAAATATATGGAAAAATAAATAAATACCACATCTTGTTGAACCAGTCATCAACTGAGGGGCATCTGGGTTGGTTCCATATCTTCACTATGGTAAATAGTGCTGCAATGAACATCGTTGTGCTAGTGGCTTTAGTATGTCTTCATAACAAGGATTTTTTTGATCTACAGCTGCAATGTAATATGAAAATACCATTTATTTCTCTTAACCACAATCTTTTTTTTTTGCCAGTCCTAGGGCTTGAACTCAGGGCCTGAACACTGTCCTTGGGCTCAAGGCTAGAGCTCCACCACTTAAGCCACAGCACCACTTCCAGCTTTTTCCATATATATGTATGTGGTACTGAGGAATCAAACCTGGGTCTTTGCGCATGTTAGGCAAGCACTCCACCACTAGGCCAAATCCCCAGCCCCTTGACCACAGTCTTATTAGTACTGTTAAGACCACTGAAGACTTCCCCACCTTCCTGTTGAAGAAAACTGCAGTCTTTTTCTACATTGGTGCAAGTATCTCCACCCAGGTTCTCAGGACCTGAGTCTATGTGGCTCTCCACGCTGTGTCTCAGGTTAAGTTCCACATCTTACCTCTGAAGGTGTTGTTTTGCTTTTTCTTCTCTATACCATTTAAGACTGTATGAGCTCCTTCAACCTAGACTGCTTATTCTAGAAAATTCTGGGTTATTTCTTTAAGCAGTTCCTTAGCTGGGCTTCCTAACTTTCTCTTTTTCCCCGCTATGGTTGTTGAAATTCAGATGGTGACACTTCTACCTGAAACCTCCATGGTTTGTTCATTCCGGAAGAGTTTCTGACTCACTATTCCACACCACTAAAGATGTTCTTCAGTTCAAACCCTGCTTTGCTATTCAACCCCACCAAGGCCATCTTCATTTCAGTAATTATAATGCTTTTTATTTCAATATCGCCAACCAATTCCTATTCATAGTCACTTGTCATTGGCCCATGTCTTCAGTATCACAAAGGTATCATTATACTGATTTTGCCACTTCTTCTCTGCACCCATGATTAAGATGTCTGCTATGGTACTGTTAATTTCTCTGCTGTTCTCTCTCGGGTTCGCTCTCTGCTGGTGCAGATAAGCCTCAGTATTACTCGCCTTTCATGGTACTCACTGTCTTCCAAGGTCACAGCATGTTTTCCCCTGAGCTCAGATCTGTGCCCTTGAGATTCTTGGATTCCTTCTGTTGTCTCTCCCTTTGCTGTAGATGCAGCTACCCAATAGATATGGGAAAGAAACCAACATGAAACTTCTAATCTTCCTGCTGTCTCAACCTGTGCCATATTTCCACCTTGCTTGTCCCTCATTCATTGATACATATAACTTCAAAGTCTTCATTCCCACCCAGGGTACAGACCGCCATCTGCTTTTAATGGATTCTTATATCAAAGGTTGATCTCCCCTCACTACCTCTATCCTTGCTAATATTGAGTTACTGCATTGAGGTGTCTATCTCAAAGAGAACCAAACACAATAGCCTTGTAGTGTCTTGTTTTTCTGCTTGGCTTCCTGTATATCTAACATTAGCACTGTTGTCCTCCTTGAAATACTGACCTCAAAATAGTCTATTCTCTCAGCTTCTGAGCTAACTCTTTGTTTGCCTTCTCCTTGTTTGCTCTCTTTCTCTGCCATCTTGGCCATGGTGGTCAGAACTTTACTGAGTCCCCTGACTCCAGAGATAAAGAAAACATGGTGCTTAGTGAATAACAACACTGAGGATTCTTGATTCCATATTGAAAGAGACTCAAGACAGGCTTCCTAAACAAATCCTCTAAAAGGAAGGCCACAAAGACACAAAGAGAAGCAGAGGGAATAATACAGGCAATGTTAACAGCCGCAAGAAGGTGCTTATTCTGCTTTAGAGATGAGCAGACATGCCAGCAGGACACACAATACACACAATTATATAGAGATAACTGAAAATTCTTCATTAGATTTCTTAGCTGATGATCTAAAGTTTGAGTTTGCATAGATGTTTACTAAAATAAGTTAATAAAATAAAATTTGAAAGCTAACATTTGAAGCTGGGTAGAGAGTGGTGGTTTAGCACCATTCTTTCTCATCTGCTCACTGAGATGAGGGATTAGAAATGCCCCTGAGACCAAGGCCATTTCATAATAAAATAATAATAATAATAAATAAAATTAAAAAAAGAAAATCCAACAGACAAAAAAAAAAAGAGAAAGAAAGAGAAGATCCACCACTCACCATCCAGGAACCATAGCCCCCAACTTGGCTTCTGAATGGTGGAGTGAAGCTCTTGCATTAAGATACAGGTGATTTCAGGAATGACATCAAAGAAATGTCTCTTTGTTGACCTAGACATGGATTCAGGCATCTACATTCCTGGCTCTGAATTATGAGTACTTCATTTCTTCTTTTTACTTCAGTCACCTTCATGACTTCAGGGAGAATGTTCTAGCAAGTAGTGAGTGACATGGCTCAAATATTAATCAGTCTGTCAGCATTTTCCATATCTAAGCACTGCCACACCTAAAGACATGCCCGATGTCTAAGATGAGTGAGTTTCATCAGATGCCAACTTCCCAGGGAAGCTGCAGCTTCAGCATAGGTGTGGTAAAAGCTGAACAGTGCGGCCTGACACAACTTGGCCACTCTGCATCTGACTACTGGAACATAGAACAAGTTAACTCCTTTGGTCTCAGTGTCTTCATCTGTAAGATGGAGATCATAGTAATACTTATCTCTGCGATACTTAGCTCTGTGGTGTGTGAAACTATGGAATCATGCCTGATATAGCTAGTATCTGGTATTACTTCTTGAGATTGCAACTCGTTTTTCATATTTATTTGACCTCCAAAGTATCTTAGCTCCATCCTCATTGCAGAAGAATTCACATTTAGAGGCCTACAATCATTTTCTGCTCTTGGAAACTTGGGATTCCTTCTGTCTTTGCATTGAAATTTCCTAGTTTAAAAGTTAGCAGTTGCATACATTGACATAAAAATTTATGACTCCATAGACATAATGTTTTATTACATAGATTAATATGTATCTATGACATACAAACCCTCGGTCTAACTTTAATTATGTTCTAAAATCTAAGTACCAGTGATTATACATAGAGATTCCCTTCTTGAATACTTGTTTGTTAAATACATCATTTGAAATATGAAATAAAAATCAATGTTAATAAATTAGTTTTTTAAAAGTTAGCAGTTGTGGGGCCGGGAGTTTGGCCTAATGGGTAGAGTGCTTGCCTAGCATGCACGAAGACCCAGGTTCGATTCCACATACATAGAAAAAAAGCCAGAAATGGTTCTGTGGCTCAAGTGGCAGAGCAATAATCTTAAGAAAGCCCAAGGACAGTGCTTAGGCCCTGAGTTCAAGCTCCAGGACTGGCAAAAAAAAAAGTTAGCAGTTGTGTCCATTGCTTGTCTTTTACTCTGAGGACATAAGAAAACTCATGTGGTAATGAACTTTTAAAACATCCATTCTGTTGAATGAAATTATGAGTGAGCTCTCAATGAACACTATCTAAAAAATGTGATTCTCCAAGATCAATAAAAAAGCTTTCTTCCATATGTGTCTTTGTATACCTAGCTGAGAGAAGCATCACCAATCGGTGCTTGTCAATCACACAGCTCTGTGTGGAAGAATGAGAACTAGTTTCCTTTAACTCCTTCCACCATCAACGAGTATAGCCATTCTGGGGTTCTCAGCTAAACCAGGTAACTAGGTTTTAGGCTTCTAATTGACAAGCAAACCTGAAGACACAATGAATGGTGGCAGGCAACATAGGAAAAAATAGGGATCACAGTATTGGCCACTGTGGAAAGTGCATCTGAGCACGTGGCTGCTTTTGTCCCCTCGTCGCCATTCTGTGTCACACAGACAGCCTTGGCTAGAATGGGTCGCCCAGACACAGTTCCCTCCAGTCTTTTATATCATACCAGTGCCAGGATCCAAACCTCTCTGCCAGCTCACAGCTCCCTCATACCACATAACCTCCCCTCACAGCAGCTATGTGGAGGCAGACCCATGCTTTCCTGAATGTTCCAGGAGAACATTCCAACATTCAATCGGGCAAGCTAGGTCAGCCCTTTCTTTACTCCTTGTCCTTGTCTTCTAATCCCGTCATAAGAAAATACCATAGACGGGGGGAGGGGGGGAGGCTTGAACACTAGAATTTATTTTCTCACGGTTCTGGAGGCTAGAAGCCCAAGATCAAGATGTCAGTAGAATAACTTTCTTCACAGACTCTGCCCAGCTCTCTGGCCCCTGTGTCTTCCCTGTGCCTTCTCCTGGCCTTCCACAGTGTTTGTGGCTCTCCCTCCTCTTCTAAGAGCACTGATTAAATTCAGTGAGGACTCCACCTTTATGACCTTTGTCTTGCTTGAAACCTCTTTGAAGACCCTCTACAGTCTAACTGCTATTGAGATTTGAGGGCTCAAGAGATGAACTCCGGAGTGTAGGTTGCACAGACATTCAGTCCATCACATTCATGACACCGGTCATTGGATCGTCCTACGTTCATCATCTTAGCCAGAATTCCCTTGCTTTAGCTCCGTGCTTCTGTGATTTTGTTTCTGTTCAGCAATAGTAACAGTCCTGTCGCTGACCCTCAATGGAGCTTCAAAACAAAGTCGTGTCTCGTTACTTGCCATTATTGAGCCCCTGCAACATGTATGTTGTTTCTACTGATCTTACATGCAAAGGGACTAAGCTCCAAGGTGGAAAGATCGCACAGACAGGGAACACAAAGCTAGTAAGATGCAGCCAGGCATACACCTGTAATCCTAACTACTCAGGTGGCTTGAGAGCTGAGAATGCGGGTTCAAAGCTAGTCTGGGCAGAAAAGTCCCCAGGAGATTCTGAATCTCCACGTAACCACCAGAAAACCTGAAGTGGCACTGTGGCTCAAGTGGTGGAGAGCTCGCCTTGAGCTGAAGAGCTCAGGGATAGTGCCCAGGCCCAGAGTTCAAGCCCTACAACCAACAAGAACAACAACAACAAAATACTAGTAAGAAGCATCCTACAAGGGACCGGGAGTTTGGCCTAGTGGTTAAAGTGCTTGCCTAGCATGCATGAATACCCGGGTTCGATTCCTCGGTACCACATACATAGAAAAAAGCCGGAAGTGGTGCTGAGGCTCAAGTGGTAGAGCTCTAGCCTTGAGAAAGTCCAAGGACAGTGCTCAGGCCCTGAGCTCAAGCCCAGGACTGGCAAAAAAAAAAAAAAAAAAAAAAAAAAGAAGCATCCTACAATCCCTGCCATCTTGTCTCCTTGCCCTCCCCACCTCCTCCTCATCTGCACGCTAGCATCTCTTCCCTCCTTGACCTGGATCCCTCTCTTCATAGACGTGTTCCTCTATCCTTTGTCTGTGGGGCCTATCCTAGCTGTCCTCCTTAAAGTCACAACCTCCTGTTCCAACTCTAGAGCCCATTAAAGTCTTCTCGACTCTTTCTCTTGCAGTAGTTACCACCTTCTAACCCATGGCAGATTTGGCTTTCTTATTGAATTTACTGTTATTTATTGTTATTCTCCACCGCCCCACATAAGATTATACAGTCTATGAGGACACAGGCTTTTCATGGGAATAACATAAATGAACAAAACATTTTTAAAAGGTCAGATCCAAGGGTATAGGCAAATGAATGGTCACTTTTCAAATTGCCCTGAGATTGAATTTAGCTCTTAAAATTACTGTTAAACTCTATACTTCAGAATAGTGGGGTTTTTTTTAGTAATTCCTCCTAACACCCTTTACAATAATGTGATAGCTGACTAATTCACCCCAATCTCTCATGCATCTGGAGGTAGTATTCATCATTATGGGTAGTTACTGCATTTTTATAGTTAATCTGTAATTGCAATACTTGCATAGCATTTCACCTGAAAAACGATATCCAAATTAAAGCCACATCTCACCTTGGATAATTACCATAGGTCTGACTAGTGAGCATAACGCCCTGGCTTGACAGGGCTCTTTCCAATGACAATGTGTTGATTTTCTAATTAACAAAGGTTAAGTAGCATTTTTGCTTGAAGACCTATCATTTAAACTTCTGACATTTGCCACTGAGAAAAATTTCCACAAGACAATAAGTTGGGCTCAAATAACTTTCGCTGGTTCTGGTGCATTCACATCTCTTGCATAATATGTAAAGACCATCTTCAGAATAAAAAATTTTACTTCATATCAAGTAGATCAGGAAAAATACTTTCCAGCTCACTGATCCATTGAAATAAATCAGGGACATCTAAGGAAAAAAATAGCTTAACTTATTTAGTTTTGTGAGAAATAGCATTTACTTACCTGCTTTATAAATTAAGAAGAGAAGGTTAAAAACTTTATATAGTTTAGTGAATAGAACAAATAGAAATTACACCATAACCATGTGTGTGGTGGGGGGGAGGTGGGAGGAGAAAAAGCCAGGCACCAGAGGCTCCCATCTGTAATTGTACCTACTCAGGAGGCTGAGATCCGAGGATAGAGATTGTAAGCCAGCCCAGGCAGGAAAGTCAGTGAGATTTTTTTTTTCTTGTGGATCATGGGACTTGAACCTAGCCTGAGTTCTGTCCCTGAGCTCTTCAGCTCAAGGCTACTTCCCTACTCTTGAGCCAAGCCCCACTTCCAGTTTTCTAGAGGTTAATTGGAGAGAAGAGTCTCAGGTCCTTTTGTGCTCGGGCTGGCTTTGAATCTTAATCCTCAGATCTCAGCTTCCTGAGTAGCTAGGATTATAGGCATGAGCCACCACACCCACCACACTCTTATCTAAATTAACCACTAGAATACCCGTGGTAAAGCAGTATCCTAGAGCCAAAGAAGCTCATGGACATTGCCCAAGCCCTGAATTAAGGCCCAGACCAGCAAGACAGAGAGAGAGGGAGAGAGACGGAGACAGAGACAGAGATCACAAGAAAGAAAGAAATTTAAGAGAAACTGAGAGTCATTTTCTGAAATATAGAGAGGGAAATAGAAAAGGAGACTTCACAAATCATGGGTAAGACCAGTTGAACTAGAAGAACTGAGATGTTACCTAATCCTACCCACTTTGTTCTGGACGGGAAGCCTGATGCTGAGAGACATTCGGCCATGTGATGAAAAACCACTCAACTAGAGCACACAGCTATGCTTGTTGGGAGGGATACACAAGCACAAAGTCAGGAAGACAGCAATGTATACCCTCGAAAGGAGCCAAGACAGAGACAGGAAGCAAGAAAACCGGGCCACTAACTAACATCCCTATAGAATGAGCACTCTCAGGAGACACATATACATATAGTATGCTAGTCACTAGACTATACTAAGTTTATGTCTTAATGATAGAATCAAGATACGATCTAATCTAGATTTATTTGCTCTGCTAATTGACTCTCCTAAAATTTCTGTTGCATGTCAAATTAACATTCATTTAAAGAATCTTTTCAAAATCTCACCAAACTCCAGTCATTGCTGAAGATCCGTTAAGTATAAACCATTTCTCTATTAAGACAAAGGGGGAATGGAGTTGAGAATTCAGTGTATATCCTAGAAAACTAAGAAAAAGTAAGGGAAGCGGTAGAATGGGAGGGGGGATTCGAAAGTTCGGAACAATGCTGTTGATCAAGAAGCATTATATTCATTAGCTGCTTTGTTGAATGGCAACTCCTTTGTACAACTTCTTACAGATTATTTTTTAAGACCTAGAGAAGCCACGTGTGTGTGACTCACACCTCTAATATTAGCTACTCAGGAGGCTGAGAACTGAGGACTGAGGTTTAAAGCCAGCTTAGGCATGAAAGCAGATGAGGCTCTTATCTCTAATTAACAACCAGGAAACCGAAAGTAGAGCTGTGGCTTAAAGTGGTAGAGTTCGAGCCTTGCGTAAAAGAGCTTGGGGACAGAGCCCAGGCCCCAAGTTCATGCCCTATGACCAATAATGACAACAAAACAAACAGAAAAAAGACCTAGAACAGTAAAATCTCAAAAATATTAGAAGAAAATATAGTTGAACACTTAACATTAATTTAGATTAGAGGAGATCTTTATAAGCCTCATATCAAAGGCAGTTAAGTTGTCCAAATGAGATAGGATATGGATATAAACAATCAAGACATCGGATGAAAAGGAAAACACCATTTGTACGTTAAATGGTACAAACATGGTAGATATAACTATAAAACTTATTAATACGAAATTCACCCTCTCTTATCCCCCTTCCAACCCAGAGCATACATCAACAATGAACAATTAAAATAGAAACCAGGCTCTGGAAGCTCAGTCCTGTAATCCTAATTACACCATGAGATCTGATGACTGAGTCTTGAGCCAACCTGAAACTCTGATCTCCAACTGAGCACCTCAAAGCCAGAAGTGGAGTTGTGGTTCAAGTGATGCAGCATCAGCCTTGAGAGAAAAAGCTAAGAGACGGCACCCTAGATGTGACTTCAATCCCCAGTACCAATGCACACACACACACACACACACACACACACACACAGAAAAGATAGAAAAATGAACTGACTCTCAGGATATACATTCAAATGAAATTAAAACAGCCAACTCCTTGTCCTTTCATTCAATTGAACTGACATGAATTCAAGGGAATATGAGAATATGGCCCAATGTCAGAACTGGGGTTAACTTTAATAAAAACCTGGACAAGAAGGCCATGCTTTTATATATATATAGAGAGATAGATATATAGATATATATATGGATCATATTAGTACACTATCATACAAAACAAAAATTGGAAAAAAATGCTTTCAAGTCCACTGGTAATGGAGGAGCAAAATAAACAATGGTGCCTTCACAAAAGGGATGTTGTACAGATATTAAACAAGATGTTCTGGTTGTACTTGTATTACTTGGAAAATGTACACTAAGCGCAAAAAACCAATGTGAGAATGTGTGTATTATGACTCCATTTTTTTGTCTGTGTGTGTGTGTGTGTGTGTGTGTGTGTGTCCATAGATCAACATAGAAAAGATTGTTCCCTAAAAATGAAGGCATTTTATATCTGAATAAATCACAGTTCTCTTTACACTTATTGGTAAGTTAATGAATGGCTTCCACAATAAATAAGTATCATATTGATAATCAGGCAAAAAATAAGGGCATGTAAACCTTTTACCTATTTTGATAACATATCTTTGTCTAAGTTGATTAGTAGAGAAAATTCAAATACCAATGCATCTATGTAGAAAGTTTTTCAGAAAACTCATACTATAAGTACAAAAACCATAATGGTTAAAATGATAGAAACCAGATTGAAATTCTAACATATAAAGAGTGATGACAGGCTTGAAATTCTTCCAAAAACAGGCAGAGGCCATAATTCTCTTCAGCACAGAGGTGTGAAGCTGGGCAGACAAGCAGATGGCAAAATGGGAACTTCTTCAAAGTAGTTGTTTTTAATCACTTCTCTTGCCATCTACTATCTCATAGCTTTGATCCAGAAAGGCATTGGACTGTCTTCAATTAATCCACTACTCCATATTTTATTTTAAAATGATAAAATGAAATGCTCCGTGGAGTATTACTATTTAAATCAATGTAGTTCCCAGTAAGAGCAGTACAAGGCTTGGGTTTAAGAGCGACAGAAGGATTTGCTTGCCATTGTGTCCACGGCTGAAAACTTACAGGCACAGCAGATGTTGGTACCTCCTGGGCCTGAGGCCTTTGATCCATCTGTCTCTCTGCTGAGTCCACTGGGCTGTGCTCAGGATAACAGACTAAATGTTCAGAATTGTTCCCCAGCCTCCTGATCTTTCTCAAATTCTAACAACCCTATCAACTGCTCCAGATCTTTATCACAGAAATATGTATGTCTATGCAGTCCTCAGGCCCAAAGGTCTTTCTTTGTCAACACTAGTCAATCAAGACAATACACTCAGAAATCTGATACCGTTTTGTCACATAAGGACTGAGCCTGTGTGTGTGTGTGTGTGTGTGTGTGTGTGTGTGTGTGTGCGCGCGCGCGCGCGCGCGCGCGCGCGCACGCGCATGCGTGCCAGTCCTAGAGCTTGTACTCAAGGCCTAAGCACCTCTGCTCTCATGTTTTTGTTTTGTAATAGACAATATATAGAAGTGAAGGTAGTTGTGCGACTAAAGAGCTGAGAAACAAAAGCTTTTTGTAAAGATCTTTTTCTAGAGGGAACCTGCATAAACCATCTTTGAATAGCTCCGAATATTTTATTTCTATAGCAACTATATGGCATCTCAGAAGGCAATCTCTTTTAATTAGACATTAATGCCTAAGGGGAAAGCTTCCACACTGTCTCTTTTGGTAGGACCTACTTGAAAGTGCCAAGACTACATACAGTAGCATCTGCCCCATCCCCTACCACAGATGCTTAAGACCTAAGTGAAAAGAGCCATTGGTCAGGTTGTACCTTCTGTTGTTCCCAGGTGGGGCTGGAGGACAGCAGGGCTTCCTGGGCTGTATCCGCTCCTTGAGGATGAATGGAGTGACACTTGACCTGGAAGAAAGAGCAAAGGTCACATCCGGGTTCAAATCGGGATGTTCTGGCCACTGCACCAGCTATGGAGCCAATTGTGAGAATGGTGGCAAGTGCATTGAGAAGTACCACGGCTACTCCTGCGACTGCTCTCACACTCCGTATGATGGGACTTTCTGCAACAAAGGTAAGGCTGAAACCACTCCAGATCTCTTTTATAAACATCCAGGTCATCCCCAGTTATTTTTCCAATAGTGTTTCCAGCTGGAACCAAGTGTGTTTTATGGCGAGGCTGAGATGTGCAGAATTCCTCCCCAACCTGACGAAGTAGGTTTCCCAAATCATCTCCCAACCCTTCCTGTTTGAAGATGAAAGGAACTTTGAGTGCCATAGAAAATTTCCCACATTCTGGCATCGACGTGGCAAAGCCAAGAGCGTTGTCATATCCTCATAGTGAGTGACAAAATATGCAGGTGGTACTTCTCCTAAGCACCACCAGAAATGCCTGTAAATCACTCTTCTCTTTCTAATTGAATGCATAGCATTTGAATAAGTTTCCTGTAAGTGGTTGATGCATCTCTCACTGAGAAGTTTATGTAAGTACCACCTCACCCCTACATACTCTCATGAATGCATGGAGAGTTGTTAACACTGGCATTATTCACACAAGATGCCATACACAGAAGAAGGAATTGTTCCCCAGCAAATGCTGTACATCCAGGCTACTGTCTGGTGGGGCTAGAATATGAGCATACAAATTAGATCTGACAGGGTTTGAAGAATGAGCATGAGACACCAGCAAAGATGGAAAAGAACAGTATTGCAGAATAATGCCATTGCACATTAACAGTGCTATTACACTGCATCTTTCTGTTCAGAACAACATGGTTCTGTGGTTTTCCAGTGGCATACAATGGAATGAGCTTCCAGAACCCATTAATTTTGCACTCGTAGAAATGACAGTCTTGCAATTACCATTCATTGTGCTTGATGCTAATTTAATGCAGTCATTTTGTTGCCAAAGGAACATCTGAATGCAATCAAGTAAGCACTAATGCCTAAGACATTCCACTACATATGTATCCATTTAAAGGAAATCATCCTCCTTTTATGTGTCCAGAGTTAGGTTAAATACACCAGAACACACAAAGCCTCTGAGGGTTAATGGATAATATGCAGGAAGAGACAGAGATCATTCCGTTAGCCAGTATTGGAGATCAAGTTAGATGAAACCTCTGCGTCTCCTTTGTCATTATCTCACAGGGTTTTCCTCATATCTGATGAGTAGGAAAAACTTGCATGTGGTTCAATTGGTGGCTTTCATGGAGACAAAATGAGAATTTTAAAAACCGCAAAATACCTTTGAAATCCCTTTGTTAAGCATCCTTCTGAATCAAGACAAGTATCTCTTCCTTTGACAACTGTGCAGGTTGGGCAGCCCTGAGGCCCCCTGGGAGCTTTATCTGCCTGGAACTCACGTGCTCGTGAGGATGGTGGGACTCCCTGCTCCACTTCCTTCCCAGCAGCTCCTCTATCTGCACTGCTGTGGCCTGGGTCCCTCACACTCGTGCTTAACCAAGCCACTCAGCTTCTAGAAAGAACCACCCCACTGGCAGAAGATGAGTTCTAGGAAAGTCCTTCTCCGGCCCTCCTTTGATTGACAGCTCAGTTCTATGCTAGTTGATATAGGGAAATTCCCAGGATGTTTTCCTAAATGAATTAAAGCAATTTCAAGTGTGTTCACACTTGAACACACACACACACACACACACACACACACACACACCAATGAGAAAAACAGAGAACACATCAGAATTCTAACTATGGTTACTTTTTACAGAGGAGTGAAAATGTTAGTAGTTTTTAAAACTTTTACTTGTTTGTCTAATTTCACATGGTGATCTATTCTAATGTTATTAATTTTCTTCTTCTTGAGAAAAACAGTAGAGCCAAAGTTCTTCCTCCAAGCATCTAAGAGTTAACTGTTCACGTAGAAAACACCCAGCTATTAACTAGATACCATGTGCCATCTGGTCATACTATGTGAAACAGAGCTAACACAGTCGGTGAAAACTGTGTATCAATGATACCCTTGAGAATTCTCAATCATTCACAGGGCCTATTTTACCACAGTACCTCCTGCCCCCCCACACACATTTATCACCCTTCAGATGGGCCTTACTGATAGCAGGATGTATAAAAATGGGAAACTGAGACACTTGTATCTCACTTAGGCAAGAGTAAAGTTCCTACTAGGATACTAGGTCAGGCTTGGACTTCTACATAGCCAAGAGGCCCAATCAGCCAGGCGCCTCCATGTTAGCCCATCTGGGGCCTTGATAACAAATAGCCAATAGTATTTGAATTCTATTTTTCTTTCTTCTTCCTCCTTTCCCCATCTCTTTCTCCCCCTACCTCTGCCCTCTACAACCACACTCTCTATCTCTCTCAACACAGTCTGTCTCTGTATCTTATTCCTGTCTGTCTCTACCTCGGTACATTTCATGCCTTGGCCCCTTATCTCCCTTTTGTATGAGCATATGGTTGGATCTGTGGGTTATGTCCATCTGCACTGTCACATCCCTCGCGTGGGGGAGGGAGGCGTCAAGACTGGATTCAAACAGGTCAGGATGATCCTCTTCTGTCATCTCTCCTCCACTAGCAAAACCCCCTTCCTAACCTCTTATCAAAACACAGCTCTCGGGGACCCCTTTTCAAATAGATCAATAAAGACTGGACCACCAACAAAGGTATTCTGTCTCCCAGGGCTATTTGCATGTTAAACAGGAGTGCTGACTGGGAAATAGTTCATATTCATGCAAGGGTCATTCCTTATAAACAGACCACAGAGTCGGTCATTTCTTCTGACCATATGAAACTGCATGGTTTCACATCTTCTTGAGATTTCCACCAACCAGCAGCCATTTACTTCTGTTGAGGCAGGCCCGCCCTCCATAGAAGCCCTTGGCATCCCATTGGCTGAGACTGTGAATGCCCCAGGGGGAAACCTCCTCGTCTGTACCAGTGGTAGTTTTCTCAGATTAAACCTATTGCTTTCTGGATAGTCAAACACTTATACATTTTATGAGAGTTACTTGTGATAGAAACCAGAAATTGTGACCATAGTTTGAGGTGTACTTTCTGAATCTTCTCATTATGTTTGTTGTTATTGTTGTTTTTGGTGGGTCGTGGGGCTTGAACTCTAGGCCTGGACGCTGTCCCTGAGCTCTTCAGCTCAAGGGTACCTCCCTACCTTTGAGCCAAGCCCCACTTCCCATTTTCTAGAGATTAATTGGAGATAAGAGTCTCAGGTTCTTAGATTATTTTTGTGCCTAGGCTGGCTTTGAACCTTGGTCCTCAAATCTCAGTCTCCTGAGTAGCTAGCATTACAGGAGTGAGCCACCACTGTATCCAGCTTGGATGTTTTTTATTTTCTTTTTTAAGCAAAAGAGAAAAATAAAAGAGCAACCATGGCTAAAGCAATTTCTAGCTGATTTTTGTGATTGACTGTTATAATGAGTTGAATAGTTTTTCCCAAAATTCATGTCCACCTGGAATCTCAGAATGTAACTCCATGAGACTCTTATCTCCAGTGAATCAGCAAAAAGCAGGAGGTAGAAGCAGAGTTCAAGTTGTAGAATACCAGCTTTAAGTGAACAGGCCAAGTGAGCTTGTAAGGCCCTGAGTTCAAGCCCCAGTACCAACATGAAAACAAAGAAGGACTGCTGAGGCCATTAGTGCAGGAAGAGGCAGGGAAGAAAACTTCACTTACAAGTTCGAAGACTTACAGCATTGATTTCAAATATCTATCCTTAATAATGGGAAGAGAAGATACATGTGGTCTTTTAAGCCACTCAGCTTGTAGTTTATTCTATGAGCCTTCAGAACACAGCGCAAGGGCTAATAACGCCTTGCTGTCTTATGAACTCCTCCTAATAATATTGGCTCACATTTACTGAGACCTCCAGCACCTATGGCACCATGCCAGTTCCTCTGGTGCAGTAGCATTGTGAGGCCATTTCATAGTCTGACGGACAGATTCATGATAATGATTATCCTCATTTTACAAAGAAGGAAATGGAGGCACAAGTGGGATGAATAACTCATCCTTAAAGTTCACAAACCAGTAAGGAGTAGGCCTTCCAGTCCTTTAATTATATATCAACTAACATCATAGCTCTTAGCCTGAAAACTTTTCAGGGAAGGTACTAAGAATTCAATTCATGGCTTCATGCTTGCAAGGCAGGCATTTTGTATCACTTTAGCCATGCCTTACAGCCCCTTTTTGCCTTTGTTATTTTAGAGGTAGGATCTCACTTTATGCCCAAACAAATTTGGACTCTGATTCTACTATTTATGCTCCTCAGTGTTGCTGGGGTTGACAGGCACACAACATGGCTCTCAGCCTTTGAATGAGAAGGTTCAGGCTGACCTCAAATCTCAATCCTCCAATCTCCCAAGTAGCTAGGGTTGTAGGCCTTCACCACCATGCCTGGCTTTAAAGTTTTTCTATTATGATTGAGTTAGATAAAAACTGGATTAGTGGATGTAGAATTTACCATAACATAGTACAGGACGCCAAAATGTTTTTCCACATTTAGGCACCTGGTGTCTGTTCATTTATTGATTGATTCGTGTATTTACCTCCCATTTGTAAATGTCATTTCAGTCTATTTTGTGTGGTCATAGCAGAATACTGAGGACTAAGTACTTTTTAAAGAACCGAAGAGTACTGTTTTGTTCAGAGTTTGATAAACTCACAAGTGCAAGATCCACAGACCCCCCCGCCCATCAGTGAGAACCTGTGTGATCTATCAATCTATAATAGAAGGTAGAAAGGCAAAAGCAACAGAAGGAAAGGAGCTAAGAATTTCTGCCAGAATACGTTTCCCAGATAGCCAACCCATTTCCAACATAGCAGCATTAAGTCATCCAGGAAGAAAAACTCTCAACACCATTGCATTGGAGACTGAGTTTCCAATTCACGTATTTTTGAGGGACATATTCAAACCGGAACAAGCAGAAGGTGTGTGAAAGCCCTGAATATATCATTGAGTCTGTTCACACTGAAACTTTCCAAACACTTTGGGGTTTACAGATACAAAATCAGAAAAGTCTAGAGTACATGATTGCATTGCGTGTGAATCCCAGTCCCATGGTCTCTCAGTCTACTGAAGGAGCTCTTTGTTAGCATCCCTTCTCTGAGCCAAGTTTAGCAAGAACTTATCATCAAGGGGCACAAAAATGAACCTTAATTCACTTGCTTACCATCTTTTCTCCTCTGAAAATGTTCATGTTCATTTGCTATATATATGATTGTACATATAATATGTGTGTATGTATATATATATAATCTTCATTTACTTTGAAACCTCTTTCTTTCTTTTTATTTCTTTTCTTTCCTTAGTCATGGGACTTGAACTCTGGGCCTGTGCACTGTCCCTGAACTCTTCAGCTCAAGGCTAGTGCTCTGCCATGTGAGCCACAGCGTCACTTCTGGTTTTCTGGTGGTTAATTGGAAATGAGAGTCTTATGGACTTGCATGCCTGGGCTGGCTTTGAACCATGATCCTCAGATCTCAGCCTCTTTAGTAGCTAGGATTACAGGCATGAGCCACCAGTTCTTGGCCCTCTGAAAACATGTTCTAACTTTAAGGAGTTCTGTATTACTCTTAAGCATTCATTCATTTGTTGCTTAGATAAAGGTCAAAATTTAAGTATCAAGGTCACAGGACTGCTGAGAGACAGTGATAGGTGAAGGTTCTTTCAATCATGACAATGTTATGAGGATGTAAAGTTATGCATATCAGTCCCATTCTGGTCCATATACATTTCTTTCTCTCCTCAGTTTTATGATCTGTATTTTAATGTTGCATGCTCTACATTATTGACATAGCCAATTCAACTCTGTATTTTCAAAACAGACAATGGAATAAGATGTGACTTTCAATTCCAACCTCTTCCCTGTCAAGTTGTGAAACCTTGAGAAAATTATCAAATTCACTAAGCCTCATCCTCAGACATCCTCAGAGATATATACCTACTTGTGTGTGCATGCATGCATATGTGCAAATGTGCACACGTGTGCCCCATATGCAGATAAAATACAGATCCTGGTCATTGTCCCTTAACTTTTTTTCACGCAAGGCTAGAGCTCTATCACTTGAGTACCAGCTTTGCTTCTGGCTGTGTGTGTGTATGTGTGTGTGTGTGTGTGTGTGTGTGTGTGTGTGTGTGTGTGTGTAGTTAATTAGAGATAGTCTCCCCAACTTTTCTGCTCAACCTAGCTTCGAACTGTGATCCTCAGAGCTCAGTCTCCTGAGCAGCTTGGATTATAAGCACGAGCCACAGGTGCCTGACTAATGTCTTCTTTTCACAGCCACCACGAGGATCGTATAGAACACTGTAAACAAATTTGCCAACTCAGCCTGGCCCACATCCATGCATCAGCAAATGTCACTTTTGATTCTCAGTACTCCTGCCCTCTTAATCTTCACTTTAAACCAGGCCACCTTTTAATCCCTGAGTGGTTTGTCTGCCAGATGCCCAACTGGCAGCATTTCTATGACTCCAGAATCCTGGGTTGTCACTTTGGGGCCTCAAGAGCAATGAAATTATCCTAAAATATCATTTCTATCTAAATTTTGATCCCCCAAAACTAATATTCTGAAGATAAAATGAAGTGTCTACAGGCTATGCCCTGGTGGACCGAGGGACATGTAAAGATTCTGGAAGACACACTTAGAGACAACACTCCAGAGGTCACTTCCGGTAGGGCACTTCTGATATCACTCTCACTCCTGCTACGAAGTGTTCATCCTTGCCAAGTTAGGTCCCCATAGCAATCTTTTCTTTTTTGGGGGGGGACAGAACTTTAACCCAGTTCCTGTTTAAACCTCTAAGAGAGGAAAGATTTTTCCCACCTCTCTCCTTGAGTAGCATTTCGGGTTGGACAAAAGAGGTGAGTTTGCCAAAAGTAATTTCAAGACTGCACAAAGTCTACCTATCCATCGCTGCAGGTGTGAAACAGAAACCAGAATAAAACCATGCTGCGTCCTTTCAGCGTGGGTTAGAAGCATTCCAAGACAATTCATTGACATAAACTATTGTGAACAGGTGAGGGCAAATGAGGAGAGAAAGTTGGAATAGTATGTTTTAGGGGCCCATCTCTCTAAGAAACAAGATACTACTGTTGGCAACAGTGATCATTTTTTTCTCAGTTTTGCCTGCCTGATCTTAATAATCCAAGCTTGGAAGATAGATAGTTTTACACCAGTTAGGAGAGAGTTTCATAGGCTCCTTTGTGGTTTTCAGTAGGAACAGAAGGCTGGATAAATTTGGAAGAAATCCCCCCAAAACAAGAATAGAATCCTTTTTCTCCCCCTTTCCTCTTTGAGTGTTATTAGATTAGTGTATTTCTTAAATCTTCCAACAACTTGAAAGGTATCACAATAACTCATAATCTACTTAAAAGCTTTATGAGGAAGGAAAGATTTTTTAAAATAAAATGTAAAAATGACTTAAACATAAATATGCATGTAGTGATGGACAAAATAAAATACGTTTAATTTGATTCCCAAAAGTAAAATCTGTAGAAATAGCTATCAAGTTTAACTGACTTGATCACAGAATTGGAGGGGGTGTTAAAATAATATTCACCCTCTCCCTGGGTCCTCTATAGTCTCTGATTAAGGAAAACCTGCTCAGTTAACCTCCTCAGAAAAGGAGTTTTAAAATGTCAGTGGATAAGATCAAGCCCTTTATAATAGCTTCTAAAAGTAAGAAAGGACAAAGGTTTGGGATTTTACTTTGATGGTTAAGATAAATAACCTTCCTTTACAAGTTGGTGCAAGAGTCTAGTCCCCGCCAGGTTTTCAGATGTCACTGATGTTTTTCCCGTGTGTGTTCTGTGTATGTGGAGCGTTCGCATTTCCCATTTTTCAGCAATGATTACAACTTTAAACACTGTGATGTTTACAGAAACCATACTCTATCTTCTCTTGTGTATTAGCTCTCTGATTTTACTTGTGACTCTATACATTTCTTGTTTCTCTATTTTTTTTTAATTTCTGGGAGCCTAATAAACCATAAATTGTCCCGAGGGTTTAGATTTTGCCTTGCTGATGTTTGGGGCTACTCTAAACGCAGGTCTGCTCACTGGTGTCTATTGCCCGCAATACTTCATCATGTCAATGGGCCGTGAAGCTCTGGCTCTGACACACAATTTCTCGCTGCTACTACTGTTTTGTGAGCGCATCATTTCTAACGGCAGCTCTGGACCTAGAGTCAGGCTCATCTAGACATCCTTTAGCTAGAGAAATTTTCCTTTCCTAAATGATCGAATCCAAGGGTCTTTGACCTGGCTTTTTCCATATCTGATAGTCCATTTTCTATATCCATCAAGCTTCTAATTTATTCACATTTTCACTTTCACTGGTTATATTGTGATTTGGATAAATTTGGACTTAGTGAGGCTTTTTTCCCTTTAAAACCAAACCCTGAGCCACTTGGAAATAGGAGGAATAAGTTAAAGGCAAATCTGGGGGAAACTTCATAAGTGGAATCTTTTTTTGGTGGGGTGGGGATGGTGGTCATGGGGTTTGAACTCAGCCTGGGCACTGTCCCTGAGCTCTTCAGCTCCAGGCTACCACCCTACCCTTGAGCCAAGCCCCACTTCCCATTTTCTAGAGGTTAATTGGAATTAAGAGTCTCAGGTCCTTTTGTGCCCGGACTGGCTTTGAACCTTGATCCTCATATCTCAGTCTCCTGAGTAGCTAGGATTACAGGCATGAGCCATGACACCCAGCCATAAGCAGAATCTTAAAAGTTAAACTGAATAACAGGGTTCAAGCCTGGATCACAGCTATTCAGATAAGGGAGGTAAGAAGACTGTGTTCTGAGGCCACCCAGGAAAAATGTGACTTTATTTGAAAAATGAATTAAGACAAAAATTACTGGAGACATGGGTTCACATGTCTAACAAGTACAGGGTCCTAAGTTCACATCCAGTATCATTTTCTTAATTTGAGGAAATGAAAATTATTGGACTCAAACAGGCTTTCTGAGCTATTTTTTTAATGAGTTGTCTTCATCCAAACTTGAGGACCAGTCACATGCCATGGCTAATTGGGCCCAACAATTTCCTCCACTTGACTCTTTCAAGGGATGTGTTTTCTAACAGAAGGTGGCTTCTAAAGTGCTCAAGCACTAATGAAGCCAAGATCTTCAATGTAACTGAACTACTAAAAGTAAAAGTTGACATAGCTGTGTTCTATGTTACTAAGAGAAGATCAAGGAGCTTGATCGTTAATAATAATTTCTTGTCTTCATATACACTGGGCAGAAGTTTAGAGAATTATGGGAATGCTTGCCAATGTGCTATGTGGGAAGCAGTGGAGTGCCAGGAAAGAAAGCAGAGATAAGCCAGACCAGGCAGGGAATGGGGAAGAGAGAGTGGATCCAATCAGTACAGAGAGAAGAGTAAGACCAGGACTCCTGATGAAGATTCTAACAGGAGGCCACTTTTGCTGTCCACCAAAGGAAAGCCTGGCCAATAAGGGATAGAGAGATAGAACTTGGCTTAAAGAAGACCTTTAGAAAAACATTTGTCTTTAAAGAATCTCAGTCTACAGGTTCAAGATGCCCTATGAACCTCAAGCATGACAAAAACAGAACCACCTAAAGATATACCGTCAAGAAGAGGTAGGTAGCTCTGATCAAGAACTACTGAACACTTAGATGGATACATTAAATTGTAAGACATCTTGTACAATGTTTGAGGTTCAGAAAAATAAAGTAATCATAATAAATACATTTGAAATATTTTCTAACTTTTTAAAAAAATATTGTGGCTGTCTGGGAGCAAGGTCTAGTGGTAGGGTGATTGCCTAATATACACAAAGCCGTGGGTTTGATTCTTCAGTGCCACATACACAGAAAAAGCTGGAAGTGGCACTGTGGCTCAAGTGACAGAGTGCTATCCTTGAGCAAAAAGTATCTAAAGACAGTACCCAGGCCTTGAATTCAAGCCCCAAGTCTAGCAAATGTGCGTGTGTGTGTGTGTGTGTGTGTGTGTGTGTGTGCCACTGAAATATATATACAATAATCATATTGCACTTATTTGCTTTTAACATTACCAACTGGGTTGCTTTTAGGAAGTCAGTATTGGCTATTTAAGATTGAGATCAAGTATACCTTCGACCTGTGCCCACTAGCCAGTAATGTTTTGTGAGGATTTGTTTTCATAGTTTCTAGTATGAAAATAATAGGGAATTATAGCTATTCTTCCAAATTTTTATTGTAAAAGTAAGTATTATCTTCTTGGAAATACATATACTTCTCTTCCCAGTACCTGGCCTTGCAATAACTTTCAGATAATTGTATATAAACTTAATGGACATTCTCTTTTTGAATATTTTTACTTTAAATACAATAATTCAGAGAAGTCAACAAAAGGATATGGAAATATTTAAGTGGTTGTCCTTGCTTTTGTGAGCAGTCTTCTAAAAAACAAAAGACCACCAACTTTGACATTACAGAATTTTATTTAACCATTCTGAAATTCAAACTTTAGTGCCAATTTAATTCCTTTCCATTATCATAAATGATTTGCCATTCATCCAGTCCAGGGACCAATTTTGCTTCCTGTGCTTTTTCCAAGGGAGTTGGGTCAAGTGAAGCTTAAATATCAGCCTCTAGAGGTAAAGCATTCTCTTAGGCTTCCTCACAGATAGCCAAACTATTTGTCCAGATCCTAATGGTTTTTTACCCTAACCAAGAAACCAGTATTATTTGCTAATGATCTCGATAAAACCCCTAAGATGCCTAATTTTGGAACCAGTTTTGGAACTGTTTTTAACACCAATATTAGGACCAAAAATAAACAAGAGTGTAACTATCTTGCTATGCAATGTTGTTTTGTTTATAAATTGCTTCAATTATAGAAAACGCTTTTTTACAGGACTAAGACCCCAATGGAAATGTAGAAGTGCTTTGAAAAAAAACTAATATTATGATGTATTGTTAAGGTTATTCCTCTTGGCCTTGAGAGTCCTACAAAAGGATCACATTTTGTCATTCACAAGCCACCACTAACTTGACCAGATTCCATTGCCATAGCTGGCCAAAATGCGGGACTCTTCCACTGCTTCAGACTCAAAGATCACATAGGCCTCAGATTATCCACATTCATGGCAAATGTTATGTGTTCTAAGGGCAACACTTGAGTATATTACAGCTCTGATTTAATTCCTATCTCCATTATGGAATCTTTATGAATCATTGACTTGGAATATCATTCAAAAGCAGCAAATAAACTTGAGATTAAATAAGAGTGACTCTAGGGGCTATCATCTTAGAATTATCACTGAGATCTTTAGCAAATATTACCAGTACCTATATTAGAGAGTTTTAGAAAATAAAAGGCAACTGCTGTATTTTAGAAAGCGTATTTAAATTTTCCTTTTAGACCAAATGCTGAGTACTCTTTCTGGCTCCTCTGCCCAGTGTTAAACATAACCCATTAGCTATGTCATTTCTCCATTTTCAAAATCAGAAATTAATAAGACTATAAGAAAAATGATTTTTCAGATTTTTGCTATTGAGCTAATCCAACTTAAATCCCTTTGAAATAGGTCTATAGCAGCCCATTGACTTTTATATTTCCTTAATAAATGTCTTACAGTAAAATTGTATAAATTCAGTTAAAATATAAATTAAATTCATAGAACTCAAATCAATCTATTTACTAAGCCAAATTGTTACCTTCTGCATGACATCCTCCTGTATCATATGCCACATGCAGATATTAGAGTACTTTGTAATCTCTTTAAAAGTATCAAAGACTATTACAAGATGTTTTATTTCTATAACGATGATGAATTAATTACTATTCTTCCGATGTTCAGCTCTTGCCCTAACATTCAAATGTCAATGGGTTATGGATGCCAACAGTTCTTCAATAGCTTTAAATTGCTAAGAGTTCATGAAGCTCTTTTTGTCACAAAATCAAAGTTTCTCACCGTTGAAAAGGATATTGCATCCTTTTGTATTCAACTGACATCCCATTTCACATCTCCCTTTCTACCCGACACTAAGTGTGTTCACAGCAATGTCTAGTTATAGGTATTATCACCTTTGGTTTGAAAAATGAAGACATTGAGACACCTAGAGTTTGAGTTTATCATCTAAAACTCACATAGCTGGCAAACATCAGATTGGGATAAGAATCTTGGGACCAAACCTGTTGTTATTCGCAGCTTCCATACCAGCGTGGAGCCATTGTGAACACATTGGGCAGGAGAGCTGCTGGCAACCGGGCACCACGTGAAGCCATTCACTCCGCCCCAGACATGTGTGACCCCTGGAAAGTGCCCACTTGCTTCTATCAACGATAGGGAATGTCTTCCTGAGGAGACATTCTGTATCTTCAGAGTCTCCAAAACTAGGGAGACCGGTGAAAGTGGCTAGTCTGAAGCTTGTCACAGAAGAGCTATTTCATAGATAATTTGTTTCGTGCCCTTTCTTTAACTGAAACCAAAGTGGACACTCAAACTTACATACTCCAGAGAACGAGATGGCCCTTGGTCACTGTTCCCTTCAGTTCTCCAATGCCCTGGAGACCTTAAAGGAATATTGCCACTTGTCAATGAGTGATGGTGAATTAGAAAATGCCACGACTATTAGGTAATACCACGTGCTCACTGTGGCTTGTTTCAGTTGTCATTCTGACAAGGGTAAGCCTATGGCCTAGAAGTCCAGGGAAAGTTTCCTGTTTTATGTTGCTGCTTCCATGGGGCTCCTGGTATGTAGCTGAGCAAGGAAAGAAAAATACAAACATACACCTACCCTCCCCCCCACACACGTACACACACAGCAGAGCAAAGGCAGGCATGGTTCCACCTGTTTGTTTCTAACTGTCCATTGTGAGTTCCACCTGTAAGTTTCTAACTGTAAGTCTGAGCTACAGAAATGCTGTTTTTTCTTTGCACTGGTCAAGGCTCCAGGATAAGCCTGAGCATGACTTCAGGTTAATGGTGGGAAGGACCTTCTCTCACTAAACGCAGGAGAAGAGAAACAAAACAAGGAACATGGAGAATCTCACCAAATCAATTCCTGGTACCAGAGATCACTTTAGATTGCTTTCTAACCAACAAGGTGATTTTCAGAGGAAATACAGGCCGTGCCCCGTGATTTTTCTTATTGATGAGATTCCCGCTTCTCATTACTGAGTGGCAGCCCCTCGAGGTTGCAGTGTCTCTGCTCGTCTGTGGACCAGCTTGGATGGAATAAGCCTGGATGATTAGATTTCCAAAATCTCAGCAAAATAAATCTCTGTCCCCTTTTCTGAGGAAATAGAAGGGTGGAGTGCTTTCTCCTTCCGCCTTTCATGTTGTACAACTGTTGCAAAGAGGAATTCAGCCTAGGACGCTAAGCTGGGGCCTGCAGTTCTGGTGTGGCCCCCTGCACTCGGGCCCTGCTCTCTGTGTGAGCCTTCCTTGCTCTAGCCAAAGGAGAATGTAAAAATTATGACACAAATGAAATATTCATCCTTGAGATAAGAGTAGAAGAATTCACAAGCAAGTATCCTGGGATCCAGATCAGATATTCTTCCTTACTTATAAAAATCAACTATGGGATTAAACAGAAGCCTTTGCCCACCTCACACCTACTTATGCCAGGCCCATCCCAGCATACACACACACACACACACACACACACACACACACACACACACACACACACCACCAAGGTGTCTATATACTACCATGGAAATGGAACTTGCCGCGATTTGTCTTAATTAAACTTGAGAGTCTACAAGTTCAGATGGAAGAAATCATGGATGGGTAGAATAGTTCAAGGACATGTTTACAACCCAGCCACTCTACACCCAGCATGATTTCTTCTGATCTGATTTTCTAGTCCACCTTCTCTCCTGTGGGCTGATTCTCCTGACTCGCAGATAGCCTGTAGCAGCAGGAATGAGTCTAGGAGAAGAGGGTGGTTCTTGTATACCTGAGTCTGAGGCTGAGCCCTTGTGCACAGCAGGTGTTCTGAGGGAGAGCTTGGGCCAGGAGCAACTACAGACTGAGGGGAACAGCTAGACACCTGTGCTTCATGTCTTAATCCTCCACTACTCAGGAGGCTGGGACCTGAGGATCAAGGTTTGAAGCCAGCCAACCTAGGCAGGAAAGTCCATGAGACTCTTATTCCAATTAACAAGTGAACAGCTGGAACAAGAAGGATGGCTCAAGTGGTAGGGTGTTAGCCTTGAGCAAAAAACCTAAAAGACAGGCCTTGAGTTCAAGTCCCAGTATTGGCACACACAAAAAAGGTGAGGAAAACATTACACAAACTTTCAGCAGGAGGTTAAAAAACATAAATGACTCTGTGGAATAAGGACTGGAAGTTCTTTGATGAGAGGCTGGAAGAGCCAGTCAGGGAAGACAGAAGTTGGTAAAGATGCCTTCTCCCCTCCATGGTCTTGCCCAAAGCCATTCCTGAAATGGAGAATCAAAGAAACATTGTTTCCTCCTCTCCTTCAGGAAGTCTCCTTTGCTATTTAGGCCCAGAATCAAAGCTAATTGAATCAGTGCTATAATAGTCATAAAAAAAATCTTTAGTTATTGATCCATGTTAGAATATTGTATTTTAGAAAATGTATCCTAACTTCCTTAAATTAATTTTTATTATTATAATATACTAGTTTATCATTATATACATAGTATTTGCCTATCTAACAAGAATATTTTCCTTGAAATCACCCAGTCTTCATCTCATCATTTAAAAGTGCTACCTAATAATCTGTCCAGTGGGTTTTCCAAAACTTATTTAACCTAAAAGTTGAATAATTACTAACATTAACTTAATAGTAATCATTATTTCTCTCAAAACAGAAAAATGAGTGTTTCAATTTCTTGTTTATTGTAAATAACATTGGAGTAATGTTTTCTGTAAGTTGTATTTTCAGTATTTTGCATTATTAGGATAGACGGGCAGATGGGTTGAGGTAAAGAATATAAAATACAGCTTTCCCAACACAGAACCAAGCCAGCTTATCTATCCACAGAGCCAGTGGGCACACGCACACAACAGATTCTGCCAGTACATACCTCCTGGAATGTGGTTTTTACTTTTGCAGGAAATAAGAAGGCAAAAATGGTTTGGCATAATTTTAAATTTCACTTCTTTAAATCCAAAAGGAGCAGGGGAATGTGAAGGGACGTTGTGGGGAGGACCACACAAGGGCTCCCAGGAGCCCTTACAATGTCAAGTTCACCGGGGAGAAATCACCTCCAGCTCCCAAGATCCAGGTTCTGAGTCCACTGTTATTCCAGAGTAAGGTTCTAGTGCGAGCAGGAGAATGCTCTAGAACCAACTGGGTGGATTTATCTTTGCTTCTCCCCAAATGCCTAAAAACAAATCTACTTACTTTGTGGGTTCCTATGGCTGACTGTGAGCCCTACTCACCCCTGCCTTATCCGTCCATATCTTCCTGTGAATGCCTGCGGTCGCTTCCTTCTCAACAGACACCGGACCCTTGCCTAGCTGAGGGGCCCCTGGAGGGTGAGCGGCCTGGCGCTTCTGCCCGGCGGCTGAGGAATGAAAGGAAGGTTGTGGCTGCCTCAGGTGCATGAAGAGAAGCTCAGCTGCTGATCCTTCGCCCCACCACCTCTACCTTGCACCATGGTACCAGAACTTCCCTTTCTCCACGCCAGGACAGTTCATCATGGGGCTAGCCTATGGCCTCATGCCCACCACATTCTCATGCAGCCTTCAGATCTCTGGCTGAATGGGGAAGACTAGAGGATTCTTTATTGGGGGAAAGGAAATGGTCAGCCTTGACAGACCAGCAGAATCACATGGACAAGTCCACCCGGGCCAAGCTGCAGTCACAACTCGGTACTTTCAGGCATCAGGATCATTTAATTCAAGACACTGACCTGACAGAAATGTTGTTTAAAAAATGAACAAAAAGGTTACTCTTAGGCATCAGCTTGACTGGATTAAGGTGTCTCCAGAAGGCTAATGAAGCGTGGTTTCTGGGCATGTCTGAGAGGGTGTGCAGGAGATAGCAGCATTGAGATGGGGGTGAACGCTGGATGATCTTTGCCCATCTGGGCAGCCACAGACAGCTCAGGGCTAAGATAGAACCAAAGGGGAGAAGAAAGCCAAATGCAGTTGCTTTCTTTCCCCCATCTTCTCCCACCCTCCTACAGCAGGAATCTGGGTCCTCTGGCCTTTGATGGTAGAGGAGGTTGTAAGAAAGGGAAACACAGGATTGCTAAGCTTTATGGATACACTGGGTCTTTAGCATTCCATAACATCCAGAAAAACTGATATAATTCAATACCATATTAAAATCATCTCTGGAAAATGCAAACAGCCATATAATAAAATAGGAGAAGAAGTCATCTTTCTTTCCTTCCTTCAAAGTCAACTGATATCCAAAAGAAGGATATGGAAGACCACTGAATAGATTCATCTTCGCTGCATCCTGAAAATATCCATTGGCACAAACCATGATTTGGGAGTGGTGTAAGCTAGCTGCTTTGAGATTTGACACTGAATGAAAGAGAAGAGCAGAAAGTCATGTTTTCTTCACTTTGCTCCAAGTTCAGCAATTCCTTTATTCTACTTCAGTTTCTTCCTCCCGTTACTTTCTTATGAAGTATGGCTTTATTTTCTTCCTAAGAAAGTAGCATGGAAACTGTAAGTTCCTTTCATCTTTTGATGCTACTTGAATTTTTTATACAGACCATGTATGCCTTTTTTTGAAACCCATCTATTTGTTCTTTGTCTTTTAAGATTTTTCCCCCTCAAAATGAACAGTTTTGGGGTAGCAGATTTTTTCAGTTAATGTTCTAAAGTTACTTCCCTCTAAAAAGTGCCTTATTTGGGGAGGAGGGAAAGAATTTCTCCCATGCCATTGTTTTCAGGTCAAATACTAAATTGTTTATAATGAAGTATGAATACACTACATAGGACAGACCAAGAGGTTTGGAACTTAGTCACAGACTTTTAGAGGAGGCAAGGATACAAAAGTCTAGCTCTTGGGGCTTGGAGTTTGGCCTAATGGTTAAAGTGCTTGCCTAACATGCACGAAGACCCAGGTTCGATTCCTTGGAACCACATATATAGAAAAAGCCAGAAGTGGTGCTGAGGCTCAAGTGGTAGAGCTCTAGCCTTGAGAAAGACAAAGGACAGTGCTCAGGCCCTGAGCTCAAGCCCAGGACTGGCAAAAAAAAAAAAAGAGTCTAGCTCTTCTCTGCCTCCTGGACCTACTTTGCAGCAGATAAGAAGAATAGCACACACCATGTTCTTTTTTTTTCTTAGATCCAGCACTTGGACTCAGACTCAGTATCTGCTGCTTTTACTTACTGGCTAGTGTTCTACCAACTGAGCCATGCCTCCAACCCACACATGCTGTATTCTTATAGGCCCCCAAACAGCTAAATTTTCTTTTAAAAACAAGAGGATAAAAGATTACTTTTGAGATTAAAAAAACATTTTCATATATTCTATTCATATATTGTTCATTATTACCACTGTGCTGATAAATTGTAGCTTCGAATTGTTTTATGAAAGAAAGAAACCACAAAAGGAATACCTATTGTCTCAGAGGTCATATCACCCTTTCATCATTCACCCATCTTCTCCATCCATCCCTACCTCCATTTTCACAGGTGTACATTGAATGGTATATTCAGTTTCTCTTCTGTATTTGTTTCCCAGTGCTGAGAACCACATTGTGTGGCTGTCCATTCCTTCTAGACATAGGAGACAATACCTTCAGGTCCCTGGAGCTTGGTGCCTGGTACAAAGCAGGTATTGGATAAATGTTTGATGAGTGAACAATTCCTAAAATTAGCTTTTAAATTAAGTGGCTTTTTCTAGGAGTATGTTCTGAATGTGAGTTCACTCTCACTGGGAAAATAAATAGGAAGCCAACTTGAAAACAAATTGAAATCAGTGCACGTGACACCCATAGAAGTTTTAGGTGACCTTTCCCTGTCTCATAAAATCTCCTTCTGGGGGCAATAAACTCACAGCCTAAACTCTAATAAGCTTCCCAAACTAGGCATGCTTCCTATCATGAATACCATCCATCTCATTCAGACTATGCTTTTGGGAAATGAAATACTATAGTTTTTGTTAGTGGTTTGGTTTGATTTGGGGGTTGAGAGTTTTTTTTCTTTTAGGCTATAATACTGTGGGGTTTTTTAAATTATTATAAATGTGATATACAGAGAGGTTACAGTTCCACAAATCAGGTAATAAGTACATTTATTTTTTAACAGTGTCACCTCTTCCCTCATTTTCTCGCAGTTTTTCCCTCCCAACCCTCCTCCCCCACAAACTGTATATTCATGTTCAACATAGTGTCTAGTCAGTGTCACTGCTGCATTTTTTTCACCCTTTGTCCTGCCATTTCTATGCTCCTCCTTACCCTCCCCCAAACTTATATACAAGACAAGAGGTATAAAAATCAGAAACAAAGGAGATGGGAAAGAAACAAAACAACAAAAACTTCTTATTTCCATGTCTAAGAGTTCATTTCGATGAACATCATTTATGTAATTGTATGTACATAGATATTGAGCCTTTGTGATCCTCTCCTAAGGATACCCTCCTTTGGTCTCTGTGTGAATGTTTAGAGTCCTGTATCATGTCCAAGTGTAACTTTTTGTCTTTTAGTATCCATTAACTTGTAAATTTATAGGCACATTCTAATTACAACAAATGAGGGAACCCATGCAACCTAAAGTTTCTTTGGGTCTGGCTTCTTTCACTTAATGTAATTTTTTTCTAGATCTCTCCATCTCCTTATGAATGGTGCAATATCATTGTTTCTGAAGGAAACATAGAATTCCATTGAGTATATGCACATTTCCTTGATCCATTCCTCCGCTGAAGGATCTCGGGGCTGCCTCCATATCTTGACTATGGTAAACTGTACTGAAATGAACATGGTTGTGCTGGTAGCTTTTGTATGGCTTTGTTCATAGTCTATTACATAGATTCCCAGGAGAGGAATTGCTGGATCATCAGGAAGGTCTATGTTTAGTCTTTTGAGGAAACTCCCACTCCTTTCCAGACTGGTTGAACAAAGGTACATTCTGTATGAACAAATGTACATAGAGTTTCCTTTTGGCTGAATCCCTGCCAGCCTCTGTTATTGCCAGTGTGCTTGATAATGTCCTCGAACTGGGTTGAGGTGTTATTTTGACTTGCATTTCTTTTATGAAGAAATGCTGGACATTTCTTCATGTGTCTATTGGCCCCTTCTTTCTTCTTCTTCTGAGAAGTCTCTCTTTAAGTCTTTAGTCCATTAATTATAATTGGGTTGTTGTTTCTTTGAGGGCTTATTTGGGGGGGTTTAACTTTTGACCTCTAAGTATATTTTAAATATGGCTGATGCTCAGCTAGTAAAAGCTTCTCCCATTATGTGGATTTTCTATTTATCTTGCTAGCCATGTCCTTCGCCATGCAGAAACTCTTCATTCAGCTTGATGAAATCTCATTTATCCAGTCCTTTGATTTGTTGTGACTCTGGATCTTAGGAAGTTTCAATCCGTGTCTAGCGTTTCTCCTGCCCTTTCTTGTAATATTGCCATGGTATCTGGCCTTATATTGAGATCTTTGATTCATTTAGAGTTGATTCTGGTGCACAATGATCTAGCTCCAGTTTTCTGCATGTGTGTAGCTAATTCTGTTAGCATCATTTGGTGAAGATGCTATCTTTCTTCCATCCTGTGATTTTTACTCCCTTTTAAAATATTAGGTGGCCATAGGTCTGTAGGTTCATTTCTGGGTCTTTTATTCTATTCCACTGGTCCTTGAGCCTATTGTAATATTCTTTTTTTTTTTTTTTTGCCAGTCCTGGGCTTGAGCTCAGGGTCTGAGCATTGTCCTTGGGCTTTTTCCAAAAAGCTAGAACTCTGCCACTTGAGCCTCAGCACCACTTCTGGCTTTTTTCTATGTATGTGGTACCGAGGAATCGAACCCAGGTCTTCGTGCATGCTAGGCAAGCACTTTACCACTAGGCCAAACTCCCGGCCCCTGTAATATTCTTTTTAAAACATGTTTTTTTTTTCTTTTTTAATGGGGCATGTGTGCCAGTACTCAGGCTTGAACTCAGGGCTTCATGCCTTTGTTTGGTTTTTCTCCCAAGATTACTACTTGAGTCACAGCTCTACTTTGGGCTTTTTGCTGGTCAATAGGAGATAGAGTCTCTCTGATTTGTCTATCTATGCTGGCTTTGAACCAGAATCCTCAGATCTCAATCTCCTGAGTGGATAGGATTCTAAGTGTAAGACATTGGCCCTGGCTTAAAATATTTTTTTCAAATTTAAGGATACACAGTGATGGTTTGACTCCAAATCTGTGATGCTCATCAAAGTCATAATTTAATGTATCCTATAATTGATATTATTTTATGTCATTCCAGACTACTTTTATTTCTTTTTTTTCTTGAGAAAACATTACTGTTTCCAGTGAAGCTGAACCATAACAAAGACCCAGGAGAGGAAAAGAAGGGGGATACTGAAGCATTCCGGGCACAAATGCCTAACACATTCATCCAGCTGACCTGCAAAATGTCAGTGGGAGTCAAGAGCTGCCTACAGACAGAATATGGAAATCTACATTTGACCTCTCAAATCTAATCAGTTTTATTTTGATCACTGCACTGAGTCTCCATTATCTTTGCAAACACTCATTAAAAGCCAACTCACAAACAGCATTTGAAAAGACATGAGAAACATCCCATGTATATAGATATAAAATCTTCCCTTGAGCCGACGTAGTTCAGAATCAATCGACTACAGCTCCTAAGGAACAATCATAAACAAAATTCCCTATTTTAAAAAAAAGTATTATTGTTGTTAAAATTTAACACAAAAACTATACCATAAAAGCACAGATCAAATGTTTCACCTCTTAATCCCAAATGAAATAAATCAACTTCCAGTTCGGGTTCTGTAGTCTTTTGGGTGGCCTTACCCTGAAGCAGAATCCAAGGATTCGAGTGACCTGGGCTTGGGGTTGGTTCTCAGAGCCCACTGGATCCCTAATGAGGCAGGGTAGTGGGAAGCTATAAACCACACTGCAGCTGACAGCATGGTGACTGGCTGACTTACAGATGGGGTCCAGGAGGACAGTTCCTGATCCTTGCTGAAGCCCTCTAGGGGTTACCAATTGGCTCTTTTAATGATGCAAGAATCCAAGGCAAGAGATACTTTGGTTAGAACTGAGAGAGATGGGTCAAAACGACCCATCTAGGTGTCCATATGACTTGAACATAACCAAGTTCACTCTGCTCTAAACCACACCCCTCTGTGGATCTACCCAGAAGGCTGAACTTCCTTTCAAGCAGCAGGGCAAAAAATGAGCCACTGGCAATATTTAGAGACAAGCACATTGCCCCTGGGACATTTTACAGCTTGTACCAGGAGATGCAACTTCCAACCTATGTACCTTTCCTTTTTTTGCCAGTCCTGGGCCTTGAACTCAGGGCCTGAGCACTGTCCTTGGGCTTTCTCAGGGTTAGAGCTCTACCTCTTGAGCAAGGACCAGTTCCAGCTTTTTTCTATGTATGTGGTACCAAGGAATCAAACCTGGGTCTTCGTGCATGCTAGGCAAGCACTCTACCACTAGGCCAAACTCCCAACGCCCTATGTACCCTTCTTTATGCAGTTGTTATTAATGGTATGCATGTGCTGTTGCACTAATGTACACTATAAAATATGAACAGAGGAGGGAAAATCTTTTACACCAAAAACTTACCATAAATGACTTCAAGTAGCACTCATTAGTGTTAGCATTGGAACCATATGTCCCAGACCAAAAACACATATTCTCTAAATAATTTAGGTTCAGTTTCATTTTGAAGTGTAGTGGAATGTCTTGATCTAGAACCCCGTTTTCCTAAAATGATTCCCTTGTTTGTTTTTAAATTATTTATCAACCTATGCATGATGCCGGACTAGGCCCTTGATGTATTACAATCATCCTGAGACGATGATTAACACCAAAACAAAATAAAGCACTTTTTAAAAAGGCTACAGCAAACCCCAAGAAAAAGGTCACCTGACAAGAGAAAGTCTCACCAGAATAATTCATTCAAATACCAGAAACAAAACCTAAGTGTCCATCTATTCTTTTTAGCATTTTTTTTTCATAGCAACACAAGAGCCAATGTGTAAAATGGAGCTGTTGTCTGTGACAGAGCTTGTCATATTCAGGCCAAACATTTGTTTTTCTGATTATAGCAATAACGCACCCAGAGAGAAGAAAACATTAACTTGCAGCATGTTGGCAGCTGGGGAAGGCTCGAGCCTCTGACAGCCCCTCACATTCCATCAGCCTATTGCTGCTTCTTGAAACCAAAGCAAATGAAGATGGGGAAGAGGAGCGCCACAAAGGAGCCTCCAGTCCTTGGAAGCCTCCATCCCACACAGGACAGATGAGCCCTCCATGTGCCATCTGTCTGGTCTTCACTTGAGTTCTCCCAGAAGCTCGGGGAAAGCTGAGAGGTGCAGCTGGAGCCACTGGAGCCTGAAGCCCCACAGATTCCCCCTCTCCCTACAGCCCTCCATTCCTTCCTCCTGAACACACACACACACACACACACACACACACACACACACACACACATCCCTCCACCTGGAAGAACTGTATAAAGACAGCCCCTGTATTTACAACATCAATATGCTGAGAAGATAAGAAGAGGGATGACAGGTTCCACAGGGACTGACCCTAGTCTGTAACAACCAAGGGTCTTGTCTGGGCTCAGAGGCTGTAGCCCCAGGCAAATCCCAGCTTCTCTTCAGTTCTTTTTGGAGGCAGGGACAGGCAGCTCACAGCAATTAGTCTTTTGATGTGATAGGTTTGACAACAGGACATGACCCAAGAAGTAAAAATTCCTTTCATGTTTCATGAAAGACAATGGGGATGGGATTATGACTACGTGATCTGGGTGATTTTGAACTCAGGCACCTGATATAGATTATTCACTGTCTCAAAAGCTTAAAGGTGACTCTTTTCCCTTGATAGGAATTTGTTTTCCTGAGAGTTGGAATACATAAAATTCTTCCATAATCTCTTTAAAATCCCCCTACCTGGTTGGGAGAGATGAGGGAGGAGGATGGAATGTGTTAAGATGCAGTGTACCCACAAACAGATGCATTGAATTGAAACCTCTTTATACAACTGCTTAAGGATAATACAAATAAAAACAGATTGAGTAAAATCTGCTACCCTGAAATACGGCATGCCTTCCCTGTGGCCATGAGACTCATAACTATATCAGTATCCACACAGTTAAGTACCACAAGTGGTAACCAACTACCACATACTTGATCCTTACTTCCAGACCACCGTTTCATTATGTCTTTATTGGTTCTATCCTTACTTAGGCACCTGAATTTTCATGAAAACATTCCAACTCTACCTGTGTCTTAGAGGATGGTTAAAACTTCATAGTATATTTGTGTTCAAGGTATGAACATCTCAGATCCTCTTGCATAGGAAGCCAAGCCGGCTGATGGTAGAGATGATGCATGCAGAAAAAGAACACGAGTCTTTTGGGAAGAAGGGAAGAGTCATCTCCTGAGCTAGCAGCCTCTAGATTACACAGCGCTTTGGATTCCAGACACCTGTGCAATCTGAAGACTGCTGCTTTGGGTGCCAAAAGCAGCTCCGAGACTTGTCGAGAATTCTTTTAAGAGACCCATGGCATTTAGCAAATAGGGCAGCTGTTTCTACAATAGCCTCTCTTCTCTCTGCCACCACAAGTTACTTTTGCAGTTTCCTTTGTGTCCAAGGACAGGTCAAGTACAAAGGATGACTGGTGTTGGGGTACACACACTCGGAGCAGCACCTGACTGAGGGAGCCAGGTGTCTTTTGCCCAGTCCACTCCTTGAACCTGGGATGGCATCATCATTACCTGTCAGGAAACATTTTTGTCTCCAAGAAAATTTTAAGGGCCCACAAACTTTGAGGCCTCCGATCATCTTATGGGAAACAGTCAAGCTCTGGAGTTGTTTGCACTAATCACCATTCGTTTCTAACACAGCCCCACACAAAGAAGAACAGCAGAGAATTCCTTCAAGTATGTATAAACATCAAAACTGTCCATCTCTCATTTAACGTGAACCCACTCTCAGTCGTGATCATTTATCCGTGTGGAAGCCACCTGTATGCAGTGGTGTACGGAGGGAGGGAGGTTTAAAGACAGTTTGTATTGATTAAAAGACAGGTCAGCACTGGGTTAGAATATTCCCACAAATCACAAGAAAGCATGATTAATTAATATGCTTACTAAAGTGGTCACGTAGACAAAAATAGCAGCAGCAAGGAAATTGAACGGGCAAAGTTAAAAGTCTATCACTCAATTTCCCTTCCTTGATCCAGGCAGATTCCTTGATGCAAAAGACACACTCTGGTTGGCAGGACGCGAGTGGCTCATGCCTGTAAATTCAAGCACTTGGGAAGCAGAGATCAGGAAGAAATTCATTGCACTTACTTTTATTTAAGTACATAGGTAATAAACCATCCGTCATTACCTGGTATCTGCTTTTGTTTTTAATTTTCAAGGTCAAAAAGTGGTAAACAAATCATTTCCTACATGTCTGTGAAAACATAAGCTTGCACAAGCACAATGTGACCAAGCTGAAGCTCAGCAACTCTACACTTGACTCTGGCCGGCTGATAATGCTAGATGACATTGAATTGGGGACAACTTCAATTGCTAAAAGCTATCTAAGTAACCCCTGACCAACCTCCACTTAAACATAGCCCACTCTACTAAACCAACATAAAAGGAAAAGCAACAGAAATTACAATATCTGTCTAGCTGTTAAGCCACTTAATTCCTTTGGATGTATTAGCCTAAATGCACCTTCTAACATTTTCATGAGTAACCTGCTCTTTTAATTAATGATGATGTAGAAGTGGATAGAGTGACATTTTCCATGAAGCTCACTGTACAAAAGAAATAACACTGAAAGTTTTCCACTAAGAAAGGTCAATGCAGGCCAACAAGTTGAAGCGCACAACAATGTAATAAAAAAATAATAATTTTAAAAAGCATCTAATTCTCAACAAATATGTATAGAGTATCTGCTTAAGGCCAAAGTCTTACTGAGGTGGCACAACACCGCTCCTCTCAGAAGCTTCACGTAGCAAGAAGCTAGAAGTAGCCACTGTCACTCATTGTCCCATTTCCTTTTGTCATTCCCAGCCCTTCCTTTCCTTCCTGCTGAAGGAGTTGAGCCCTCTAAAGTACTTGCTTATTTGCAAAAGATGTGCTGCATGAAAAATGTATCTATGCTTTTCCACATACACATAAAGGCATATATATTATTATTATATATGATTATTTGTGTGTATACATATATTTGTAGATGAAGACTTTCTCTAGAAATGGGAAATAGTGCTCCCATTGACTCCCTACCACTAGTTCTTAAATGGTTCTGAAATTTTTATACAATGAAATATCATTTATGCCTTGTTTTCTATGTATTGTAGCTATCAACATTAATATTAGAGTCACTGTAATCTCTTGCAATGAATGCTACATGTTATTCAAAGTAAATGTACATTACATATGATTTGGTATTATTTATACTTTTAAATATAGTGTATTTAATATAAGACTGAGACAGAGAAAAGATGATAAGATGCTGTAAGTTAGCGCTCAGCCAGATGGGAACTTCAGGAGCTCACCCCAGATGTGGCTGGAAGGAGCTCAGCCAAGGCGGAGAGGCTCCCCGTGGTGATGTCGCCAACAGCTGGCTGTCACTCCTCCTCCACGGCTCCCTGCACACTGCCACTGAAGGCCCTTGGCTGCCCTGGCTGTCTTGCAAAACCTGATTTATTTGTCAGCGCCGGATAGAAATCACTTACTTGGAGAAGCAGTCGTGCATCCCCACTGATTGTACAGAAAAACTCACTCCTATCCCGCCATTGATTCCTACGGCCCTGTGGGTGTGGTGATCTGTGGGTGTCGTGATCTCTGGGTGCCCTGATCAGTGGGTGCCCTGATCGGTGGGTGTCCTGATCAGTGGGTGTCGTGATCTGTGGGTGTCCTGATCTGTGGGTGTCCTGATCTGTGGGTGTCATGATCTGTGGGTGTCCTGTTCTGTGGGTATCCTGATCTGTAAGTGTCCTGATCTGTGGGTGCCCTGATCTGTGGGTGTCCTGATCTGTGGGTGTTGTGATCTGTGGGTGTCCTGATCTCTGGGTATTCTGATCTGTGGGTGTCCTGATTTGTGGGTATCTTGATCAGTGGGTGTCCTGATCAGTGGGTGTCATGATCTCTGGGTGTCCTGATCTCTGGGTGTTCTGATCTCTGGGTGTCCTGATCTATGGGTGTCGTGATCTGTGGGTATCATGATCTGTGGGTGTCGTGATCTGTGGGTGTCCTGATCTGTGGATGTCCTGATCTGTGGGTGTCCTGATCTGTGGGTGTCGTGATCTCTGGGTGTCCTGATATATGGGTGTCATGATCTTTGGGTGTCCTGATCTGTGGGTATCATGATCAGTGAGTGTTGTGATCTGTGGGTGTCGTGATCTGTGGGTATCATGATCTGTGGGTGCCCTGATCTGTGAGTGTCCTGATCTGTGGGTGTGGTGATCTGTGGGTGTCCTGATCTCTGGGTGTTCTGATCTGTGGGTGTCCTGATCTGTGGGTATCCTGATCTGTTGGGCAACCTCCTCTGTGGGTGTCCTGAGATGCCTTGCTCCTCTCTGACACTCTAAACCCCTTTAGACGAAGACCCCGCCGTGTCTGCTCTTGTTACTAGCACGGGCCTCCCCTATGTTAGATTCCAAGAAAAGCTGTGTGAGCTTAAGGTGAACCAGGCCCTGCCTGCTGGGGTGGAGTCGCAGGGCAGGGTTCGGGCAGCGGGAGGGGGTCGTGGCACCGCATGTGGCACTTAGGGAAGAAAATGAATTAGGCACAAAATCAAGGCGTGAATAAGGAGAGGGCAAGGGCAGTGGGAGGTCAAGGAGGAAGAAAAAGGTGAGGGTGGGGACTGCAGCCCTCAGGCTGGAGTGTGGGCAGCCAGGGAGTCCAGACTGGGAAGCTCCACACCTGGGCAGAGGGGCCTTGAGGAAGGGCCTTGGGTGATTCTGAAGCAATCTGCCCTTCTCAGGGAATGGTTCAGAGAGGAATAATAAATTAGTTCCTTTCTGCTTTTCTTTTCTTTTTTCTCACCTTTCCCACACCCAGTGACATCCACCCATCCACCAACCACTGATAAGCAAACTTTGAAGAGGGACACATTGTCAGACACCCCTTGGAAAGTCACCCCACCGTTGTCATGGTGACACCTGAGCATCCAAACAGGAAGCACAGAGCTCAGAGTGACCTGAGATTCCTGCCTTGCTGGCCCATGGGGTGTCATGTGGTCTCCAAGCTCTGAAATGCAAGGAGAAGAGCAAACTTGGCAGAAGGAGGCCATTAACCCCTTATCCCCACTGCAGATGAGTTTCCTGAGGTAGTGGGAGGTAAAATTTCCCTGTCGGAGATCTCAGGCCTGAGGCTGGGCGCAGTGGACTTGGGACTCAGGAATGGGTGTGAGGAGAGAGTCCCTGAGGCCCAGTGTGGTCTAGACACACCGAGGAGGGAGCCAGTGATGAAGACTGAGCCTGGAGAGGAAAAGGGATAGCTAAAGAGCACATCAGAGGGCATCCCAGGGCCTCACCCTTCCTGTCGGCAGGTCCACTGCAGTCTGGACAGAACTGAAGCTCTTCACTGAGGAGTGAAAATGCAGAGACAATAGAGCTACTAGAATTTTCCCTTTGATGAAAGACATGACTGGAGTTCCACATAGCTTTCTAGCCTGAGGACAGCTCCTCCTCCAGCCCTCTCACCCTGAGTCCTTCCTCTCTTTCCCTCCTCACCCACCCCTTCCCCTCCACACACCCCCACGGTAATGATGTACTTCTAAGGCAAGCCTAAGTTTCTCTTTGATCTTCTTACAGAGACTTTGCCCAGGGACATCGGATCTATGCTTGGGGTGGGGGGTGGGGAATCTATAATAATCATTCTAAAATACATATTTCCAGCCCAGGTCTCTTTGACATATCTTCCTTCCGTAACTCAAAAGCACCTCAGCTTTTGCCTGCTCTTAGCTGTGTTCCTGATACTGGCGGTGCTACCTCTGTATCCTCAGGATCCATTCAGAAATCCAGGACCCAACTGCCCCCATATCTGTCTTTTCCACTGCCACGGCCTCTTCCATGGTTTGTGTTCTACGTCCTCTCTTCCCAATCAGACAATAAGCAGCGACAAAAGGAATTTTCCTGAGACAAGATCTCAGACTCTCAGATATAGGGATGACAGGCCACCATGCCTAGCCCAAAATGATCTTCAAAACGGAAAAACCAATTGTTCTTTTCACCTTTGCTTAACTTCTGGAGTGCTTCATCTTCATTTCCTACCACTTTCTCCTGAATTTTATCCACTTTGGCCTTATCTGCATTGGTTCTCAGCACCCTTCCTTCCTCTGGCCTCTGCCCTTTCTGGAAAGATTTTCCTACCCCCCATCTCAGTGAAATCTCACTCATTCACCTTAGGTTATTAATTTAAATGTAATTTACTACCTGCTAAATTTTCCTGTGAGCTCATGACTTACAGAAGACACTAAATGTTTGAAGGAGTAAATGAAGAAGACCAAGTACTAACCAGAGGCTGGCTGGGATTCAAGGAACAGTGTCTTGATTTAAAGCACCCAGTAATTAAATGACTGCCTGGGTAAGGTCACACAGTTAGTGGGTTGCAAGGCCAAATTTAAAACCCACTTCTTTTGATTCCTGCCTGTATATGCACTGCACAAATGGCTGATTGGATGTCTCCAGTCAGCTCTGCCTAGCGATGCCCTTGTCTCCCTTGCTCTCCTCAAATCATTTCAACTTGATGACCTCTATATTTGCTGGTAACACAGCACCACCCTCGAGCAGGACTCTAGAAATTTTAGGTGCAAACTGTCTATTGTAAACCATTCAGTGCTTTTGGTCTTCAGTTCCAATGAAAATAGGTTCTTGATCATACACAGGAAAGTTACAACTGACCTGATTAATGTGTTTAAAGCATGTGTCATGGATGTTTTTCCTCCACTGTGCAGATTCATACCCTTAAAACTTACCACACTGAAACAGATCTGGAAGTGGCCAGGCCTTTACAGAGATGGGTAGGAAACTGATTATTAATAGTAGAAAACTGTTCCCCAGCTGGAAACACAGGAGTGGAGATGGACACTAACCCCTCCCACCTGCAACAGGATTATTCCAAAAGGATTGCAGGAAGTTGCAGAAAATATCAAATTGAATTTTTAAAAATTCAGGAGAGAAATTGAGTGGTACGCTTGGGGAGAAAAAGTAGATTTGACTTATGTAAAGCTATCAGAAAAACCAGTTGTTTGAGAGGGCTGGGGAAGCAAGCTTAGGTAAGCTGTGTTATACTGCGCAGAACACACACACACACACACACACACACACACACACACACAGCAATGCCCAAAGTCTCGAGCAACAGAACTCCAGAAAATTCACTGAAGTCTTTTACTAGATGACTGACTAATTAAAAGGTAGTTCATGAGAGCAATTGTTCTGGGAAGTAGAGCTCAGCCATGAAAGAACCCAGAGACCTGGACTGGTGTTCAGGTCTGAACTTCCCAGAAACTCTCCTGCTAGAGCTAACCAGAAGCTGTAGCAGGCTTTTCATATCTGAAGAAGCTGGAGAAAGATAGAAGATGGACAGGGGAAAGAAGCTATGACTATTTGTATTTTGTTTATAGCAAAAGATAAAAAAAAAACTTTTAAGGAAAAGGAAAAGGCAAGAGTCCTACCACAACAATTAGGGGCTTCATAAATGTGAATCAATTCAATAGTTGGTCTATGGTTGTCCTAAAGAGATGTTCACGTTCTAGAATCTAAATACACTGGCTAGAAACTGCTTTTCTCAACTCCTTAGTGATGTCATACTGGCAGTTTAAAAATCAAACAAGGCGCCAGGGGCTCATGGCTCATGCCTGTAAACCTAGCTACTCAGAAGGCTCAGATCTGAGGACCATGTTTTAAAGCCATACTATGCAAGAAAATCCATGAGTCTCTATTGCCAGTTAACTACCAGAAAACTTGAGTGGAGCTGTAGCTCAAAGTGGTAGAGTACTAGCCTGGAGCCCAAATGACCAGGGACAGTAGCCAGGTCCAGGTCTTGAGTTCAAGTGTCCTGACCCCCCAAAAAGATCCAACAAGACATTTACATCATGGAAATAGTAAATAGGAAAAACTAAAAATCTGACTCACAGAACCCGTCATTTTAAATTTACCAACATATCCCTGAACCTGTTAGATGTATTTCTTGTGGGAATCGTTTCCTAGAGTTCTTACATTAAAAGAAAAAAAGAAAAACCTTAGCATCTTCTGTGGTTGCTTTTCTGTTTTAATTACTAATGCACAGTGGCTCTGTGCAATTATCTTTTATTATACATCCAGAGCAGCTCAGCATTTGTGGACTCTCCTGGCAAACCCACAATCATTTAACACATCATTTCTACAGGGGAATATTTCCAAGTTGCAAGTTATCAGCTTTAAAATAAACTTTTGGAAAAGGGCCCATTTGTAAGTTGGGAATTTTCAACACTGGGTCCTCAGGGAAATTAGGGAATAAAACAATCATGTCAGTTTTTGAAATATGGCTTGTAAAATATATCCAAGGTAAAAAAGGCAGAAGGAATAGAATTGCTTCACTTTGAGAAGCCAAAGATGAAGAGTAATTTAATTATAGTGAATTCCAGCTGTTTGAAGACTCTATATGATCTGATTAGACAAGGGGATAAATCGCTTGATAATTTACTTTTCTGGAAGAAAATGATTTATGAATTGTATTTCAAACTTCTTTTTCTCCACCAATCCTAATTTATACATGACCAAGAAGTAACCAAAACAAAGTCAGTTGTCTAGTTTAATGCCATTGCCACCTTCCAAGTGTCAATTGGAATGTAATACATTGCAAATTTTTGAGAAATGTGACCCAATTCCATAAATATCTTCCATAGACCATCTTAGAATCCTCAGATCCAAAATGATCATCCTTCAAACAAAATGAATAAGACTTAAAGACTAGCTCTTATTCACGTAAACAGGCGAGGCACGCATTCTAAAGGAATACTCGATCATTTACTGAGGACTAGGGTGCCAAGTGGGAGCATCTAGACAGGTTGGGGATATTACTTCCTAAAGGCTGACGCAGTACCTTGATTTGGTATCCCCTTAAAATGCTCTGAGACAATGAAATGACAGCTACAAATCTGCCACCTGGAGCCTCCGATGATTCACAGTCCTCCCAGGCCTTACTTTAACAGCTGGTTTATGCCACGATTTCAGAATGACGTGCTTATATATGGTATGTCCCTTCATCCACTGACTTCAGCTGACTTAAATCCTTAAAAATGTTTTGATAACCAAAAAGGCACCAAGACAATTCTCTGAGGCGAAGTTTGGGATGATGTAAAATCATTATTCCATTGCTGACTATATCGCGGTGATGGCTTTGGCCTGGTTGCTTCCAGGTCTCAGTTGCTGATTGCTTGTGTCACCCTGGAAAGGACTGTTAGGCTTCCCATTCCATCCTGCCTCACCTCCAAATCCAACAGTCCCAGACTCTGTGTGTGTGTGTGTGTGTGTGTGTGTGTGTGTGTGTGTGTGTATGACCTGTGGTACATTCCAGTTGTCAGAACCTCTGAGCCACCTCCTGGGGCTGAGTCTAAAGACCGGCTCTTTTCTCGGGCTCACACAGATGCCAGGGAAGTGTGAGGGGTTCTGTTCTGCTCTAAGCACAACTCTGGTTCTGGCCCTGAGATGCCGGGCAAGGGCCTAGGAGAGCCATGGAAGCGCAGGTTCTCAAGGTGGCACGCTGTACCTGGAACTGAAGTGCCCATGAGCTTCGGTGACTTTCATTTCTTGATCAATGTCTGTCCCTGTGTCGACCATTCCTGCCCTCTGCCCAGATCCATGCCTTCAATCTTGCATTCGTGGGCCTGGAGTGTTGGTTGTCTGCACAGCTCCTTCTGACTATGCTAACTCCAAGGAGCCTGGCCTGCGGTTGCTGCTCTGCTAGACGTGATTCCAGGGGCCCACATGAAGATGGCCTGTCTGTCCCAGAGACTCTGAACTACCAAAGAGATTGCCTGTGTCTTACTCACTGTACACCAGCTTCCAATGTGAGATGGGCTGGGGACCCCAGAAGTCTCAAGGTAGTGTCTTGAATAGTAGGAGTATACGGATTTCTCGTGAGCAAATGAGTGTTTCCTCTCACCGCTGTCTTACCTGGTAGGCTCACCTCTGTGACTCAGCTTTAAACAGCTGCCTCTTCCAGTTCTTTACATACCAGGATCCATGTCTTTTCCTTCAGGAAATCTGCCCTGACCCCATACATAGTGCAGGTACCTTCTGTTCCAGGGTCCTTCTGTACACTGATCCTGGACCCAGAAACTGCATGTCAGTCACCAGTTTGTATTTGTTAAATGGCATGAGAAGAAATGGCCAGATGCTGGTGGCTCACACCTATAATCCTAGCTAATCAGGAGGCTGAGATCTGAGGATGACAGCTTAAAGCCAGCCCAGACAGAAAGGTCTATGACACTCCTATCTCCAGTAAAACCACCAAAAGGCCAGAAGTAAGGGCTGTGGCTCAAGTGGTCGAGCATTATCATTGAGCAAAAAGAACTTCAGGGACAGCATCCAGGCCTTAAGTTCAAGCCCCAGGACCTACACACAAAGGAAAAAAAGCAAGCCTTGAACCTCAGTGGCCAACACACATTTGTGCTCAATAAATGCTTGCTAGAGGGATGACAAATGAAGCTCAGCCACGGGAAAGGCTGGTCACCCCATCCCCGAACTGGTGACACTTACCATGACATGTTAGTCCAGTGGCTGACGTGTCCCTCTTGTCACCTGCACTGCACTGCTGCACAGAAAGGCCCCCCAGTCAGGGGCTACACGCACAATTCTTCGCATTCCAGTAAGCATGCGCAGACCTCCGTGGATAAGTAGTCATTCAAGCCTGTGTTTCCTTACAAGGATCCCTTGTCATTTTAAGAAGGGTAGTCCTCAGCTGTGTAAGACAGATCACACACACACACACACACACACACACACACACACTTTGCAGGACACTCTACACCTACCCAGAGGAACCTAGAAGAAAGGTGTACTTCCCATAGCAAAGGAAATACAATCTCTGAGAAGTGCCCTGGAGTGGGGGTCAGGTCAGATAACACTAGAACTCTGCATGTGCAAGGTAATACCAGCAGCCACCTCACCCCTATGACACTCCAGCCGTAAGGCTGGGGAGGCATCCATCATTAGTATGCTGGTTTTAAAATGCTTAGCTAATCATCACTGAAAAAGCACTAATATATTCCAGGCACAAAGCTCAGCATTCGCCATACCATGTTTCGTCCTCCTACCCACGCACCAAGCCCAGGATTCAGAGGAGGAGGCAGGTGAGAGCAGGTCAAGATACTGACCCAAGTTACCACAGTAGGCTTTTGGCAAAGCCAAGAGTCTCTCCCATGTGTGTGACTCTTCTGCTCTGTGCTGCTGTCTTCAGTGAGACCAAATTCCCAGAGGAGAGTCTCTTGCACACTGTCCTCTCCTAGGAACTAAGATGTAGAGCAGGGTTTTACAAACTATCCTGCACCATGCTAAGAGAACACGCTTACCCTGGATAAGGGAGATTGAGAAATGCTTTCAGAAAGGTTTGTGTGGAAAGCAGTGGAAGAGGGGCTATGACCCTTGTACAATGGACCAGCGAGTTTGAGGTCTTCTCTTGAAGTTGGTGAGGACACAACAGAGAGCCTACAGCAACAGCTTATCTGCCAGGAAATTATGAAGAACTAATTAGCACAGATCAGACTATAGGAAGTGGCTGATGTAAGAAAGGTTAGGGACTTCCCTTTTCATATCTCTAGCATAATGATAATAATAAGTGCTGTCTATTGGATTTTAATTACTCTCCACTTCCATGATGAAGTACAGAGACCTAGAGAAGTCAATCAAGAAAGTTCTTCTAAGGCCTGCAGTTCATCTGAACCCAGTTCTCTCATTTGTCATCTTGAGATTTGAAAACTTTCCACACAGTCTCTGGGGTCTCAGGGTTGACCAAGGCACTTCCTGGAAAAGATGCAAATCAAATCCAGTCTCAGAGGCCATCCCTCTGGGCTCTTCAAATCAAAGGCCTATGTGATGATTCTGTACTTGTTTTCAGCATATCTCTTCAATACAAAATTATTTTGTCTGATTACTGTAGAAAGTATTTGGTCGTTTCAGTACATTATTTTTTTCTAGTGTGATTTAAATTTCTAATTTTGGTTTATTTTTGTAATTTTATACATTTCCATACTCCGTTACATGCCAGGTTTTTTTTTGGTTTGGTTTGGGAGGGGACAGTATTGGGGTTTGAATTCAGGGATTTTACACACAGCTAGGCAGGTAGACACTGAAGCATTCCTTTTTGCTCCAGTAGATTTTGAGATACGGTCTTGCTTTTATTTTATTATTTTTTGTTCCAGTCAACTTGGACTTTGATCCCCTATTTAAGGTTCCCATAGTAGCTGGGATGAAAGTACAGGATATTGTACACAACTGCTGATTGAAACGGGGGTCTTGCAAG